>NC_056677.1:50418050-50558050 GCF_018350195.1 Panthera tigris
TTAACACCAGTGGGCTCAGAGGAGACCATTTCTCTGAAGATCTGAGCCCTGGGAACAAGCATGTTTCCTCCCCCCAGAAAGACACAAGTCCCTCCTTTTTCTGAAGTGAGGAGGTCAAGGGCTTGCCTATTTTGGAGGGACACTGATGCCAGGGAGATTATTTGGCTTTGTAAAGTTACCAGGGAGTCTGCCATCCATTCCATATCCAGCTTGTTGGTGCTATCACTCTTTATTAGCCCAACAAGAAGTAAGATCAGAGCTATGACAGCAGTAAGGGGCAAAGGCTGGCAGAGTTGCATCCGAACCCCTGGGCTCAGTCCACATGTTGATTCCTCAAGCTTCTGCCATGCACAGACCAGCCAGCTTCCAGGGTGTGGCTGGATCAGGGCTGGAGATCTCAGAGGCCAGTGTCTTTTGGAGGGTCAGTTTAAGCAGGTTGACTGGATCTGGATCACTTTGCCAGGTTGAAGTTTCCTCTGAGTTGGCCTTCTGAACTCTGGAGTGATGGACTAATAAAGTGATACCTGAAACTGAATCCTCTATTTGGTTGTATGTCTGTAAAGTCCACCTCCAAGTCTTCGAAAGGGGTGGGTTTCTGGTAACTGTCAGATCAGGTTTAGGGAAGATATGGTTTGCATATTTAGAGATCCATCCTGTTTTCCAGTTGCTTAAACAATTACATGCCCATGGGGTATTATTATCCCCACAGAATAACAAGCACAGAAGATTGTCTATACATGAAATAATGTGACAAATTTTCTGAAGTTTACCTCCAGTTGTCTAGTTCAGGCAAACAAACATTTAAAGACAATCACAACTAGAATTTAACATCCCTAATGGTGCATTGTTGAAACATTGTTTTTCTCTCTAAAAACTCCCCTTTCCAGAGATAGCCAAATTGAGACCAATGCATTTGTAGAACAAGTCCAGGCTTAACAAACCTGGCCTAATTATTTACATAAGCTCAGCAAGAATAGCGATTGATCATGAGGATCTTTTAAAGTTTGCTTTGCTGGAATCTTTTATAAGGAATCTCTGGGTTGAACTTTTAGTAGCCTCTCCAGGCCAGAAGCCAAGCCAAATACTTGCCATCAGACAGGCCTGCAGTACCTGTAGATTTGGGCGAATTCCTCTTCATGAGGTCCCCAAGGTATCCTGAGGTTCCTGCACCTGCAAGGAAGTGACCTTCTTTACTCACCTGGTGAGGCTGCTGGGAATTCTGTAAGCAAGGTACCAGGCCAACATTTCCAAGGGGCTTTATGGCTCTTTCATAAAACCAACCTTAGTTCCTTAAAGCTGCCTGGTCATATCGGAGTCTATGAATGTCACTCTCAAATATGACATTCCAGTCAAAGCCTTGGTAAAATAACCAGTATTTCCAATGGTGACCTGTTACAAGATGAATAGATTCTTATTGAGCTTGTGCAAACAATTGTAATTGCCATGAAAGAAAGAATACTCACTGAGCGTTTTTGAATTTCAGGGGAGTTATGTAGAGAGAAAAGATAAATGCTTCAGTTTGCAAATTAATACTTTATGACATTTCTGTATATCATAGATATCTTAAGAGAAAGTTTCCTTAGTCTGAAAGAGGAAATATTAGAGAACCAGCAATATTTACAACAAGAATCGCAAAACTATAATCTTCCTCAGTTCATTTAATCCCATGTTCCTAATTCTTGTTCAATTTAAATGTAGCTTTTTAGTTCTCGAAATTCAAACCCATTTTAGTATTAATCTTAAAGATGTCGAATACCTGTATTTGACCCCAAAGTCCTTTTTGTAAATCTCCTTGAAGAAGAAACACGTTTTGTGAGAGAACAAGAACAATTATAAATGGCAAAATCTCAGAAATAGACATTGTTAAAGATCTGATGAGAGTTCATTATGATGCAACTGACAAAGAAATTCCATTATTTCTGTGACACGTAGCACTTCAAGTAAGCAGAATATTAAGTGATGACCCTATACCAAAACACTAAAACTTTAAGAATTGCATATCTATTTTGGCAGTTACAACATTTACCTGTGCAATGCAACCTAAGTTTACCATGGTACGACCATGCTCTTCCAAGTAACTTAGCATCCCAAATAATAGGGCCTAATTGGTCAAAAAGACTACACTTACCATTGAAATCCTGGGAAGTTTGTTAAAAACTTAGAAAGTTATAAGTACATACTAAATAGGATTACAGATCATTAAAAATGCTAAAACTTTATTCAACCAAAGTGGCAATAAAAAGATCCTAAAAGTGAATGTGTAGCATTATATAGTTGTTACCAAAACCTAGCTCCTTTAACATTGAGAAGTTTTAACTAAGGAATCAAAGACCTGATAAAGATGAGACCTAAAACTTTGGTTTTCCCAGAAGACAAACCTTTGTTTGCATTGTCTTATCAAGAGCAGATCAACAGTCCAAGAAAACTTTGTCATTTCAGCAGAGAGAAAAACAGAATTTCAACCTTATACCAGTGAACTTTTAAAATTCCATTCATCTCAACCTTAGTCCATGATGAGCACACATAAAATTCCTTTCCAAAGATTTCCCTTCATGAACCTTTTACAACTTTCCTTTGTCTTCAAACTTTGTCCCAAAGCCATTTCTCTCCAAAAAACCAGTCTCATTTAGGACAAAATTACTTTCTTTTACCCTCAACAAATATGTATTTCCATTCCTTATGTCTTTCTTACATACTTCCTACTTTCCTACATACAGGGTTGCTTTCCTTATTTCCATCGGTCTTAAGTACACTTAGCAGAATTTTAACTCTTAGGAAACCTTAGTCTCCAATTGAGGACTTAGTAACCAACTTAGAGGTGTTTACACGAGAATTTTTTTAGATGGTAAATTCATGAACCAATTGAGTACAAAGCATGTTTTCCAATAGGTCCAAATAGTCTTAATTTCTCTGCAATAAGAAGTTAAAAACACAAACCTATATTCAGTAATCAAAGCTTTAGCACTCCATCTTATTTGGAAAGTTTCAGGTTACCAAAGACCATGAAAGCTATCTTAACAATTATCCATGAAAACTTTGAGACAAACAAAATTAAGCATCATTTTAAGTCATCTTTTTGCTAACAAATTGCAACAGAGATAACTAGCTTATTTTACTTTTGCTGATAACTTTAAAGACAGGTCCAACAAACTTAAATTAGTTTAAACACCGAATATGTTTCAACTGCATCCACTTAAAAGTCAATCAATTTTCCCCGTTGTCAATTTTCACCTGGGAAACTAGTGGAGGTATCCGAAGTGGGTGGTCCAAGGGGGTGCACTTTGCTCCTTGACCTGGAGGGTGGGAGGAGGAGCCAATGGTGTCTGAGGCACTGAGGATGGTATAGAATCACATCCAAGTTGGTGCAGAAACATGAGGGAGAGGGGAAGGCAGAAGCAGCAACTGCAAGGGAGTATTCCTTAACGTCCCTGTCCCAAGGTAGACTAAACACAGTTGGCTCTAATTATAGCTGTTAACCTGGGAAATGAATGGGGTAGAAGCCCTCATATCTATTAGGCAGAGGAACAGAGAAAGTCAGTGTCACCTTCAGTCTGATTCTATCTCAGCCAGACCAATAAGGTTCCTTTCTTGAGGTTCCTCCTGATATTGGCTGGGTTTGGGGGGCCCTTTCCAATTCTGACACTCATTCTTCCAGTATCCTTTATTCTTGCAGTAGGCACATTGGTCTTTTGCTAAGGGGGCTCTGGGCTTCCCTCCTTTTGGCGGCTGGACCTTCCCCATCCCAATGCCACCATAGACTGTATGTCATTCACCATGGAATTGCAGACGAACCCACTCAGGCTCCGTGAGCTTTTGGGAACCTTAAGGGTGCCCGCCTGTGGAGCCACAGAATCGAACTCGGCAAGTGAGCCAGACCGAGTCGCACATTCACACTCACATATACACCAGAAGTTATTACATTACCTCCCACAGAATTCCTACCTGTGAGACCTCTGAAGTCTCTGGGAGTGATCAGGTCCCCCTTCTACTCTTGCGAGTGGGCCTGACAAGATTGGGGCCCTGACCTTACCGGTTCTGACGTCAGGTCCAGGTCCTCACCTGCCAAGTCTCCTCAAGTCCAGTGGGAATGGCAGAGTGGGGCCGGTCTGAGGCAACTGAGCAGGAGACTGCCGAAATTCAGGCAGGGAGTGCCTTCTCCCTTGTGATTCCTCATTCCGTCACCGCCTCACCATTTTCCCAAACCAGTGGCAACAATGGGCCAGCGCGGTTGGGTTTCCCAGTCAGGTAACCAAATATGTTACAGAACTAGGCTGGAACGCTGGTCGAAAAACCAAGTGGCACTTGGAGATCTTGGTGGATTGGAGATTTATTTAACACCAGCAGGCTCAGAGGAGACCATTTCTCCAAATATCTGAGCCCTGAGAACAAGCATGGGAGGCAATTTATAGTCTTTTACTTCCACATTCTGTATTAGTAGTAATTTGGCACACATGGCAAACAGGGCAGGAAAATGAACCTGGAAGAGGGGTCTCTAAGCTAGAAACTAGAGCTTATTTTAGTTCCATTAGCCATCTTATGGTACAGAACTTTACTTATTTTCCCAACAGTTGGACACTGAAGTAGTCCATTTTTGGAGACTTTTCCAAATTATTTGGCAAAGACTATTCATCATTTGTGATTATTGAATTATGTCCCTTTAGTTTGTGTTGAGCTAAGGTTTTGACATAGATTTCCTTAAATGCTGAAAGCTGAAAACAAACAAACAAAAAAACACATCAAAGCTAAATAGAAATACTGATACGGGAGCATAAGGCAAGCTGAGAGCAAAGAACAAGCTGATAATATACCGCCCCTCTCCACCAAAATGGGATATTTGTGAAATTCCTCAAGCACTCCCAGCTGCCCAAGAACAAAGGAAAGGGGAAAAAATGTTAACAGATAGATATCATGGTCATGCAGTAAAAGAGTCTACATCTGTTTCCAAATGACTTAGTAAAGAAAATGATAATCTTATCAATAGCCTAGCTTCCAGAAACCTATAGATTCAGTTTCCTGGAACCTTCCCCTCCATAGTGCTGTGGAGAACATAGGCAAGAAGAAAATGTAAATAACATTAAATTTCTTTATAACCTGCAGCCCATTGACAAATATTTGAGATTGGCAGAGTAAAACATTCCTCCAATAAACTCCCTACTGTCTTATTGTTAACTGCCTTAGTAGAGGAACAATAACATTAACTGGACAATACTTAGGCCTCCAGTATCTTCTGAGTCCTCTTTAGCACATGAAAGTCCTTCTGATGGCCTCCATTTTGCCTTTGCCTCCCCCAACTCCATAGTATATAACCAGTCACTCTTCACAACCCCAGTGCAACTCTTTCTGCCCATGGGTCCTGTCCCATGCTTTAATAAAATTACAATTTTGCACCAAAGACATCTGAAGAATTCTTGGCCATCATCTCTGGACCCCCACCACTCCAAAACCACATTTATACCACCTCTCTTGCTCTACACTTATGGGTCCCTGCTGGGGCATTCTTCATCACTTAGCTAGTTTGTTCTTACTTGAGGGATCAAGTGATTTTTTTTTCTTTCTTAAGAATTGTTGTAAATATTTTACTTTTAACCTGAGCAACTACAAAGTTGATTCAGACAGTTTCTGGTAGTTTTTTTTAGTGTTTCTGTGGGACAATGAGTATTTGGAGATTCCTAGGCTACATTTTGCTGATATCACTTCTAAGATTTTTTCCTGTTTTTTTTTTCTTTTTCTTTTTTTGAAAGGACATTTCTTTTAAAATTATGTTTAATTGTAAATATATATAACATTAATTTTACCATCTTAACCATTTTAAGTATATACTGTTGTCTTAAGTATATTCATATTTTTGTGCATATTTTTGAAGACCTAATTAAATGGCAGAATAATGTTTTATTACATACATACATACATACATACATAGAACATCTTCTGTATCCATTCATAAATCAATAGACACTTGAGCTGCTTCTAATCTTGGCTATTGTAAATATTCTTGCTGTTAACTTAGGGGTTCATGTGCCATTTTAATTAGTGTTCTTGTACTCCTAGGGTAAATACCCAGTAGTGTGATTGGTGGATCATGAGGTAGTTCTATTTTTAACTCCTTACTGTTTTCCATGGTGGCACCTTCAGTTTGTGTTCTCACCAGCAGTGCGAGTGGGTCCGTTTTCTCCACATCCTCACCAACACCTGTTGCTTTGGGGTTGTTGACTTCACTTCTTCTGACAGGTATGAGATGATATCTCATTGTACTTTTGATTTGCATTTCCCTAATTATCAGTGATGTTGAGCATATTTTCATTTGTTGACCATCTGGATGTCTTCTTTGGAAGAATGTATTTTCATGCCTTCTGCCCATTTTTTAATTGGATAATTTGTTTTGAGGGTGTTGACTTTCATAAGTTCTTTATATTATTTTAGATATTCACATTTATCAGACATGTCATTTGCAAATATCATCTACCATTTTGTAGTTACCTTTTACTTCTGTTGATTGTTTCCATCACTGTGCAGAAGACTTTTATTTTGATGTAGTCCCAATAGTTTGTTTTTGCTTGTTTCCCTTGCCTCAGGAGACATATGTAGAAAAATGTAACTATGGCTGTTGTCAAAGATCATACTTCTTCTGTTCTCTTCTAGAATTTTGTGGCTTCAGGTCTCAGATTTAGGTCTTCAATCTACTTTGAATTTATTTTTGTATAGGGCATAAGAAAGTGGTCCAGTTTCATTCCTTTGCACGTTGCTCTCAAGTTTTCCCAACACCATTTGTCGAAGACACTGTCTTTCTCACTTGGATATTCATTCCTACTTTGTTGAAGAATAATTGACCATGGAATTATGGGTTTATTTCTGGTTTTTCTATTCTGTTCCATTGATCTATGTGAAAAATGTACCATACTGTTTTGATTACTACAAAACTTGTAATATAACTTGAAGCCAGAAATTATGACTCCAGCTTTGCTTTGCTTTTTCAAGATTCATTTGACTATCCAAAGCAATCTTTGTCCTTTGTGGACATACAAATAGGTCCTTAGTAGTGCCATACAAATTCTAGGATTGTTTGGCCTAGTTCTGTGTAAAATGTTGTTAGTAATTTGAGACAGAGTTCATTAAATATGCAGATTATATTGGGAATTATAGAATTTTTCTTAGTTTTTATTTAAATTCCAGTTAGTTAATATACAGTGTAATATTACATTCAGATGTACCATATAGTTTCAACTTCCATAAAACACTTGGTAATATCACAAGTGCACTCCTTAATCTCCATCACTTATATAACTCATCCCTCCACCTACCTCCCCTATAGTAAGCATAAGTTTGTTCTCCATAGTTAAGAGTCCATTTCTTGGTTTGTGTCTCTTCTTTTATACCTTTTGCTCATTTGTTTTGTTTCTTAAATTCCACATGTGAGTAAAATATGTTATTTGTCTTCCTCTGAGTGACTTATTTCATTTAACATAATATACTCTATTGCTCCATCCATGTCTTTGAAAATGGCAAAACTTCATTCTTGTTTATGGCTGAGTAATATTATATATTATAATATAATTATATATAATAATATACATACTATATATATATATATATATATATATATATATATGGCACATCTTCCTTATGCATTCATCAGTTGATGGACATTTGCAGTTTCCATGATTTGCCTATTGTGAATAATACTGCTATAAGCATTGTGGTGCATGTATCTGTTTGAAATATTATCTTTGTAGTTTTGGGGTAAATAGCTAGTAGTGCAATTGCCTGATCATAGGGTAGTTCTATTTTTAACTGAGGAAACTAAATAGTGTTTTATTTATTTATTTATTTATTTATTTATTTAAATATAATTTATTGTCAAATTGGCTAACATACAGTGTGTAAAGTATCTGTATTTCCCTGATGATGAGTGATGTTGAGCATTTTTTCATGTGTCTGTTGGGATCTGAATGTCTTTTTTGGAGAAGTGTCTATTCATGTCTTTTGCCCATTTCTTCACTGGATTATTTGTTTTTTGGGTGTTGAGTTTAATAAGTTATTTATACATTTTGGATACTAACTCTTTATCTGATATGTCATTTGCAAATATCTTCTCCCATTCTGTCAGTTGCCTTTTAGGTGTGCTGATTGTTTCCTTTGCTGTGCAGAAGCTTTTTATTTTGATGAGGTCCCAATAGTTCATTTTTGCTTTTGTTTCCCTTCCCTCCAGAGGAGTGTTGAGTTAAGAAGTTGTGTGGCCAACGTGAAAATTTTTGCCTGCTTTCTTCTCTAGGATCTTGATGCCTTCCTTTCTTACACTTAGGTCTTTCACCCATTTTGAGTTTATTTTTGTGTATGGTGTAAGAAAGTGATCCAGGTTTATTTTTCTGCATGTCGCTGTCCAGTTTTCCCAGCACCATTTGCTGAAGAGACTGTCTTTATTCCATTGGATATTCTTTCCTGCTTTGTCAAAGGTTAGTTGGCCCTATGTCTGTGTGTCCATTTCAGGGGTCTCCATTCTGTTCCACCTATCTGAGTGTCTGTTTTTGTGCCAGTACCATACTGTCTTGATGATTACAGCTTTGTAGTATAGCTTGAAGTCCGGGATTGTGATGCCTCCTGCTTTGGTTTCCTTTTTCAAGATCACTTTGGCTATTCGGGGCTTTTCTGGTTCCATACAAATTTTAGGATTATTTTTTCTAGCTCTGTGAGGAATTTTGATGTTATTTTGATAGGGATTGCATTGAATATGTAGATTGATTTGGGTAGTATCAACATTTTCATAATGTTTGTTCTTCCAATCCAGGAGCATGGAATATTTTTATTTTTTGTGTGTGTCTCCTTCAATTTCTTTCATAAGTTTCTATAGTTTTCAATATATAGATTTTTTACCTCTTTGGTTAGGTTTATTCCTAGGTATATTATAAGTTTTGGTGCAACTGTAAATGGGATCAATTCCTTGGTTTCTCTTTCTTTTGCTTTATTATTCGTGTATAGGAAAGCAAATGATTTCTGTGCATTGATTTTATATCCTGTGAATTTTCCAAATTCATGGATCAATTCTAGCAGTTTTTGGTGTAATCTTTTGCATTTTCCATATAGAGTATTATGTCATCTGTGAAGAGTGAAAGTTGTTTTTTTTTTTTCCTCTCCTGGTCAATCTGGATGCCTTTTATTCCTTTGTGTTGTCTTATTGCTGAGGCTAAGACTTCTATTTCTATGTTGAATAACTGTGGCGAGAGTGGACATCCCTGTTTTGTTCCTGACCTTAGGGGGAAAGCTCTCAGTTTTTCCCCACTAAGGATGATATTAGCAGTGGGTCTTTCATATATGGCTTTTACGATCTCAAGGTACAATCCTTCTATCCCTACTTTCTTGAGGGTTTTTATCAAGAAAATATGTTGTATTTTGTCAAATGCTTTCTCTGCATCTATTGAGATAATCATGTGGTTCTTGACCTTTCTTTTATTGATGTGATGTATCATATTGATTGGTTTGCATATATTGAAGCAGACCTGCATCCCTGGTATAAATCCCACTTGGTAATGGTAAATAATTATTTTAATGTATTGTTGGATCTGGTTGGCTCGTATCTTGTTGAGTATTTTTGCATGTGTGTTCATCAGGGAAATTGGTCTGTAGTTCTCCTTTTAATTAGGTCTTTGTCTGGTTTTAGAATCAAGGTACTGCTGGCTTCATAGAATGAGTTTGGGGGTTTGCCTTCCATTTCTATTTTTTGGAAGAGCTTCAAAAGAGTAAGTGTTAACTCTTCTTTAAATGTTTGGTAGAATTCCACTAGAAAGCAATCTGGCTCTGGACTCTTTTTTGGGGGGAGATTTTTTATTACAAATTTGATTTATTTACTGGGTATGTGTTTGTTAAAATTTTCTATTTCTTCCTGTTTCAGTTTTGGTAGTTTATATGTTTCTAGTAATTTGTCCATTTCTTCCAAATTGCCCATTTCATTGGCATATAATTGCTCATAATATTCTCTTGTTATTGTTTGTATTTCTGCAGTGTTGGTTGTGATCTTTCCTCTTTCATTCTTGATTTTATTTATTTGGGTCCTTTTCTTTTTTCTTTTTGTTCAAACTGGCTAGGGGGGTTATCAGTTTTGTTAATTATTTCACAGAACCAGCTCCTGGTTTTATTGATCTGTTCTGTTTTTTGTTTGTTTGTTTCAATCGCATTATTTTCTGCTCTAATCTTATTTACTGTTTTCTGCTGGTTTTGGGTTTTCTTTGCTGTTCTTATTCCAGATCTTTGAGGGGTAAGGCTAGGTTGTGTATCTGAGACCTTTCTTCCTTCTTTAAGAAAGTCTGGATTGCTATATACTTCCCTCTTAAGACAGCCTTTTCTGTGTCTTAGAGGTTTTGAGCTGTGGTGTATAATTTTCATTGGCTTCCATGTACTTTTTACTTTCCTCTTTAACTTCTTAGTTAGTCCATTCATTCTTTAGTAGGATGTACTTTAGTCTCCAAGAATTTGTTTTCTTTCAAAATTTCTTCTTATGGTTGATTTCAAGTTTCATAGTGTTGTTATCTGAAAATATGCATGGTATGATCTTGATTTTTTTTTTTTACCTGCTGAGGGCTTATTTGTGTTCCAGTATGTTATCTATTCTGGAGAATGTTCCATGTGTACTCGAGAAGAATGTGTATTCTGCTTCTTTAGAATGAAATGTTCTGAATATATCTGTTAGGTCCATCCAGTCCGGTTTGTCATTCAAAGCCACTCTTTCCTTGTTGATTTTCTGTTTAGATGTTCTGCCCATTGTTGTAAGTGGGGTGTTGAAGTTCCCTACTATTATCGTATTATTATCCATGAGTTTGCTTATGTTTGTGATTAATTGATGTATATATTTGGGTCCCACCACGTTTGGAATGACAATGTTTACAATTGGTAGGTCTTCTTGATAGATAAACCCCTTAATTATGATATAATGCTCTTCTTTATCTCTTGTTACAGTCTGTATTTAAAAATCTAGATTGTCTGATGTAAGTATTGCTACTCTGGCTTTCTTTTGACGAACTTTTAGCATGATAGATAGTTCTCTATCCCCTTATTTTCAATCTAACGATGTCTTTAGGTCTAAAATGGGTCTCTTGTAAACGGCATATAAATGGGTCTGGTATTTTATCCATTCTGTTATCCTATGTCTTTTCATGGGAGCGTTTAGACCTTTGACATTTAGAGTGAGTAATGAAAGATAAGATTTTATTGCCATTATGTTTGCTGTAGAGTTGGAGTTTCTGGGGGTGTTCTCTGATCCTTTCTAGTCTTTGTTGCTTTTGGTCTTTTTGGTGTTTTTTTTTCTTTTTGTCTTTTCTCCCCTCAGAGGGTCCCCCTTAAAATTAATTTCACGGCTGGTTTGGGGGTCATGAACTCCTTTAATTTTTGTCTTGGAAACTTTTAATTTCTCCTTCTATTTTGAATGACAGCCTTAGTGGATAAATAATTCTTGGCTACATTTTTTTTCCTATTCAATACATTAAATATATCCTGCCACTCCTTTCTGGCCTGCCAAGTTTTGGTGGATAGGTCTGCTGCGAACCTGATCTGTCTTCCTTTGTAGGTTAAGGACTTTATTTTCCCTTGCTGCTTTCATGATTCTTTCCTTGCCTGATTATTTTGTGAATTGACTATGATATGCCTTGTTGATGGTTGGTTCTTGTTGAATCTAATGGGAGTTCCCTGTGTGTCTTGGATTTTGATATCGCTTGGATTTCTATGTTGCTGGAATGTTCGAGAGACCATGCTGCTGCCAATGCCCAGAGACTGGTTGGGTGCCAGCCTGCTCCAGAAAAAGTTCACATGATCGTGTAGCAGCAGTGTTTCAGAGATTATGGTAAGTCACAACACACATCTGCCTCCAGGATTCACCCTTAATGTCCTTGTTCTGACACCAGCAAATGTGGCCATTTGTCCAGGGTCAGCTGGGACCTTTGGCTGTGGGAAGGCCGCACAGCCTCTAACATATTTCCTCCTAGCAGGGTAACAGATACTCCCCTTGTGACCCATGGACCTCGCTCTCTGCTCCTGGGGATTCACTCTTCCCACCTGAGCACCTCCAGGTATCCAGCTACGGAGTTTCAGACTCTGTGCTCCCCCTGTTTATAGAGTCTTAATGGAATTTAAACCCTCTCCTTTCTCATTTCTCCCTTTTTTGTTTAGACCTTTGTGGTTGTTTACACTTTCTCTTTTTCTCTCCAGCTGATTTCGAGGGGTGCTTTTCCTCTACTCCCCCCAATCTTTCTCTTTCCTCTGCAAGTAAAAACAGCTCCCTGCCCTCCATGGCTTCTCTCTCCCCCATTTAACCTTTCCATGCTGTGTGCCTGCCAAGTTCTGTGGTTCAGGTTGTGAAGATTGCTATGTTAATCCTCAAATCAGTTTTCTAGGTGTACAAGATGGTTTAGTGCTGATATGGCTGTATTTCAGGGATGAGAGGCACAAAAAAGTTTCCATGCTGTTCCGCCATCTTGGCCCCCCATCCTGCTACTGTCTTTATTTTAAAATGTAGCTTTTCTGATACAACTATGGCTACTCCAGTTTTTCTTTTTATGACCGTTAACATGATAGATGATTCTCTATCCCTTTACTTTCAATCTGCAGGTGTTTTTAGGTCTAAAGTTAATCTATTGTATGCAGCATATAGATGGGTCTTATTTTCTTATCCATTCTGATACCCTATGTCTTTTGATTGGAGGATTTACTACATTTATATTTAGAGTGAGTACTGAAAGGTATGAATTTTGTGCTGTTGTGTTGTCTGTAGAGTTGGTGTTTATGATGATGTTCTCTGGGCATTTGTAGTATGTTGCTTTTGGTCTGTTTGTTTTGCTATGTCTTTTCTCCATTCAAAGACTCCCCTTTAAACTTTCTTGCAGGGTTAGTTTAGTGTCACAAACTCCTGTATGTATGTATGTATGTATGTATGTCTGGGAAACTCTTTATCTCCCCTTCTATTTTGAATGACAACCTTGCTGGATAAAAAATTTTTGGCTGCATATTTGTATGATTCTAAACATTGAATATATTCTTCCACTCCTTTATGGGCTACCAAGTTTCTGTGGATAGGTCTGCTGCAAACCTGATCTGTCTTTCCTCATTGGTTAAGGACTAAATTCCCTTGCTGTTTTTATAATTATTTCCTTATCTGTGGATTATGTGAATTTGACTATGATATATCCTGTTGATGGTTGGTTTTGTTGAATCTAATGGGAGTTACCTGTGCTTCTTGGATATTGATGTCTGTGTCTTTCCCCTGATTTGGAAAGCTTTCTACTCTCATTTGCTCACATATACCTTCTGCCCCTTTTTTCTCTCTCTTCATCTTCTGGGACTCCTATGATTCAGATGTTATTCCTTTTTAACTAGTCACTGAGTTCTCTAAGTCTTGATATGGTGATCTTTTTACTTTGTTACCCGCTTTTTTCTGCTTCGATGTTCTCCATATGTTTATCTTCTACATCGTTGACTCGCTGTCTACTTCATCTGTCCTTGCTGTCGTGGCAACCATTTGAGAGTGCATCTCAGTTACAACATTTTTAATTTCAACCTGACTAGATATTATTTCTTTTATCTCCACAGAAAGGGGTTCTCTGGTGTCTTCTATGCTTTTTTCAACCCAAGCTAGTATTCTTATTATCATGGTTCCAAATTTTAGTTCAGACATCTTGCTTATATCTGTGTTGATTAAAGCCCTGGCTGTCATTTATTCCTGTTCTTTCCCTTGGGGTTAATTCCTTTGTTTTGTCATTTTGGAGAAAGAAAACAATTAATAAAATAAAAATTTAAATTGAAAATTAAAAATTAAAGAGATAATCAAATAAAGGAAACTAGATGTTAGGTGTCTTTCAGTCTGCTTGTTGAAAAAAGCTTGATAGAATAGAGAAAAAAGGAAAGGAAAGACTAAAGTCAAGAAAACGTTTAAAAATTACAACAAATTTATATAATAAAATAAAGAAAATGAAAAAGAATAAAAACTTAAGGCCCGTAAAAATATTTTTTTTCTCTTTCTGTATCCAAGAAAGAGGAGGAAAATAAAGGAAAAATAAAACAATTTAAACAAAAACAGAAGCTTAGGAAATGAACAAATAAATGAACCATCAAACAGAATGAAACCTGAATGAAATTACATCCAGTTTACCCTTGAACTGAAACTATGAGGCACTCTCTAGTCTGTACACTAACCAGGTGGATTGACTTGTGCTGGTCTTCTGGGGGATGTACTTGGAAGGCGCCATTGGGCAGGTCATGGTGTATGGCTCCGTTCTCCACTAGGTTGCACACTTACCTTACTGGGGTCAATTAGTGTGTGTGTGCACATGTGTGTGTGCAGAAGAGGTAGAAATGGCTTCACCCAGCTCCCTAGTCTCTGGAGCATGATCTTCACACTCTCTCTGACCTGCAATCAAGCACCCCTCCTTTGTCTCAGGTCTCCATCTACTCCCTGCATCTACACTGTCTGTGTCCAGGCTGTCTACCTGTCACGTGTCACCTCCATCCAGAGCTTCATCTCAGATGGAGTTGTGTTTCAAAACCCCAAACTTCAGAGACCCCATGGCTTGGACCCTCACTTACTCTCTGGGGGAGGGACTCACTGAGCAATGGCCAGGTGCTGGCTTGCCTCAGAAAGCATTTTTTGCGCTCGTGCAACAGGAGAACTTCAGAGATTATGGCAAAAACAACACACAGCCAGCACCAGGTTTTGCCACACTCTCGCATCTTTGTACTAATATCAGCAAATGTGACTACTCTCTGCGGTCTGCTGGGACCTTTTCCTGTGGGGAGTACATATGGTCTCTGCTGAATGCACTCCAAGTAGGGGAACCACTTCTCTCTATGTGGTACACAGACCCCTCAGACTACACTGCCTGCTTCTGGGGATTCACCCTACTTCCTCACCAGAGCACTTCCAAGCACTGAGCTCTGAAACTTCATATTTTTCCTCCACTGTTTATAGAATCCTTTTTTCTCCCCATTAATGGTTTTAGGGAACAGATTTCTTGTTCAGTCCTCTGTCGTAGATTCTAGGTCTAAAGTTCTCTCTTGTCTAGCAAGAGAACAGGACATAGGATGAAAAGTCAGAGATGGCTAATGTCCAGGAAAAGACAAGAGCCCTGAATAAGTGTCTTTGCCCCATTTATATTAGGATCAGAAGACTTATAAACATGGCAATGGATGTGCACAAAGAGGAAATAAATCTGTGAACATTAACTTGTGGATGTGAGGGAAAGGGTGTCTTGATATTTGTGGTTAAGAATTTGGGTTAATACAAAACAAAATCCTGATGCTGGGCAGTTGGGTGGAATCATGAGGCAGCACCTCTGTTTATCTTAGCTAGCCTAGGGGATGAGACAGGTAAGGGAAATAATCTCAGAGTTAACAAGACACATTTCTTTTGTTAATCATCTCTGCTCGCTGCTTCACCTGCAGTGCAGTGGTCTATAGCCCAATTTACCTGTTTACCTAAATTGGTTCTTTCATCCTGTGAAAGTAGCTTTCTGTTATAGTACTAACTTCGGGGGTGCTTCCAACCTGAATATCTAATTTATTTCATACACCTATGTATTGGGCACCTTTGCACCCTTATTTTGGGCCTTTGACGCTCCCTCTCTATTTTGGGGGTTCTGCACCTCCTCTTTATTCTGGGGTGCCTTTGCACCTCCCTATTCTTGGTTTCCCTGTCTTGTTTACCCAAACTCGGGTGTGAGCATCCTATGGCTCTGTATTTATGCCTTCTTAACCCATTGGTATAAACCTGGGGTATTCCTAAGCTTATCTCCCGAAGTCCCCTGCAAGTGTTTTCATTCTTTCTCTTTTTCTCTTCAGGTACTTTCAGGGGGAGTGCTTTTCTTGCATGATCCCAATGAACAGCACTCTCCTCTTACTCTCTCTCTTTCTTCTCTCTGTGAAAATGGCTCTCTACCCTCCATTGCTTTTCTCTCTCCTAGTTCACTTCTCAGCACTGAGTACCTGCTGAGTACTGTGGCTCAAGTTATGCAGATTGTTGCAATAATCTTCAGATCAATTTCCTAGGTGTTCAAAATGTTTTGGTGCTGATCTAGTTGCATTTCCAAGATGAGACAAGCTCAGGATCACCACAATGCACTATCTTAACTCCTCCCCTGCCACCACCATTTGTTGAAGAGACTTTTTTTCACTGGATATGTTTTTTCCTGCTTTGTTTAAGATTAGTTGATCATACAGTTGTGTGTCAATTTCTGGGTTTTCTATTCTATTCCATTGATCTATGTGTCTTTTTTTGTGTCAGTAACATATTGCCTTGATCACCAGTTTTGTAGTATACCTGAAAGTCTGGATTAGTGACAACTCTGGGGTCACTTTTGTTTTACTGGCTTGTTTAGTTTCGAAAATTCTATATATAAGTGAAATAACATGGCATTTGTCTTTCTCTGAGTGACTTATTCCATTTATAATACCTTCTAGTTTCATCCATGTCCTTGAAAAATCATAAGATTTCATTATTTTTGATGGCTGAGTAATATTCCATTGGGTATATACACCACATTTTCCTTACCCATTCATCAATCAGTGGACATTTGGGCTGTTTTCATTATTTGAGTATTGGAGATAATGTTGCTATAAACATAGTGGTGCATGTATCCTTTGAATCTGTATATTTGTGTCCTTTGGGTTTATACCTAGTAGACCAATTGCTGGCTCACAGGGTAGTTCTACTTTTAAATTTTTCTTTTTTTTTTAATTTGAGAGAGAGAGAGATTTGAGCACGGGAGAAGGCTAGAGTGAGAGAGAGAATCTTAAGCAGGAAACATGCTCAGCAGAGTCAATGCAGGGCTTGATCCAATGACCTTGGGATCATGACTTGAGCTGAAATCAAGTCAGAAGCTCCACCAAATGAGCCACCCAGGTGTCCCTGTTTTTAACTTTTTGAGGAACCTCCATACTGTTTTCCAGACTTGATCCACCATTTTGCATTCCCACCAACAGTGCAGGAGGGTTCCACTTTCTCCATACACTCCACCATCTGTTGACTCTGTAATGTTAATTTTAAACACTATGACAAGTGTGAGATGGTATCTCATTTGGATTTGATTTGGATTTCCCTCATGATGAGTGATGTTGAGCATCTTTTCATGTGTCTGTGAGCCATCTGGATCTCTTCTTTGAAAACAATGTCTTTTCATGTCTTCTGCCCATTTTTTAAATAGCTGTTAGTACTATATTTTTAAAATATATTTTGGATACTAACCCTTTATCAGATAAGTCATTTGAAAATACCTTCTCCTGAAGACCTGGGAAGATGGCAGCGTAGGAGGACACTGGGCTCACCTTGTCCTGCTGATAGCTTAGATTCCACCCACACCTGCGTAAATAACCCAGAAAACCACCGGAAGACTAGCGGAACAAAATCTCCAGAGCCAAGCACAGACAAGAGGCCCACAGAAGAGGGTAGGAAGGGTGGAGAGGCAGTGTCTGCTACATGTACAGGTGGGAGGGAGCCGGGGCAGTGGAGGGGCAGCCTGCCCAGCAAGGCAGAGCCCCTGAAATCTGGCTTGCAAAAGCAGAGGGGCCAGACTCCATGAGTAATGAAAGCCAGCAGGACTTAACATCTGGAATGTTAAAAGTCAACAGCTCTGTTCTCAGAGAGCAGGGAGGGTGAGACGACACCAGGAGGGAGAGTTGTTGAGCTCCAGAAGACAGAGCTCAGCTCAGTGGGGGAACAAAGGCACTGGCAAGCACCACTTTCCCTTCCCAACTCCCAGCCAACATTCCAAAGGGAACCACTTCCCTTCACAGAACTTCCTTGCACCGTGCAAATGTCCAATACTGTGCTTATGTGGATCCATCCCTCTGTCAGGCCTGCCTCCCTCTTGGTACTGCAGGGTCCATTCCGCAGGGAGCCACCTAGGGCAGAGCAAACTAACCCTGCCCCTCCTGCCCCCGTACACCTTGCAGATCCCATCAAAGCAGCAACACAAGCCTGGCAGTGTGCAAGTAGCCCAGACAAGGGCCACATCACTCCATAATGAGTCCTGCCCCCGGGAGAGGGGGAAATTAGATACACACCAGTCTGATTGTGGCCCCAGGAGTGGGCTGGGGGTAGACATCAGGTCTGCCTACAGCCCCACCCACCAACACAAGTTACTCCGGACACCACAGGTGAAGTGCCCTGCAGTTTGACACCACCCCAGGGACTATGCAAGATGACAACATGGAAGAATTCTCCTCAAAAGACACTCTAGGAAGTAGCGACAGCTAACGAATTGATTCAAAACAATTTAAGCAATATAATAGAACAAGAATTTAGAATAATAGTCATAAAATTAATTCCTGGGCTTGAAAAAAACAATAAAGGACAGAAGACAATCTATTGGGACTAAGGGACTAACTTATTGGATGAAGGGACTAAGAAGTAGTCATGAGGAGCTTAAAAAATGCTATAAATTAGGTGCAGGGGCGGGTGGGTGGCTCAGTCAGTTGAGCATCCGACTTCGGCTCAGGTCTTCATCTCATGGTTTGTGAGTCTGAGCCCCACATCCGGGGCTCAGACGTCTGTGCTGTCAGCTCAGAGCCTGGAGCCTGCTTCGGATTCTGTGTCTCCTCTCTCTGCCTTTCGCCCACTTGTACTCTGTCTCTCCATCTCTCAAAAATAAATAAATGTAAAAAAAGTTTTATAAATGAGGTGCAAAATAAAATGGAGGCGGCCACAACGCCGATTGAAGAGACAGAGGAGAGAATAGGTGAATTAGAAGATAAAATTATGGCAAAAGTAGAAGCTGAGAAAAAGAGAAATAAAAAAATCCAGGAGTGTAAGGGGGTAATTACAGAACTAAGTCATGCAATCAAACGGAACAATATCCATATCATAGGAATTCCAGAAGAAGAAGCGAGAGAGAAAGGGGCTGAAGGTGTACTTGAACAAATCATACGTGAGAACTTCCCTGATCTGGGGAACAAAAAGACATTGAAATCCAACAGGTACAGAGAACTCCCTTCAAACATAACATGAATCGATCTTCTGCACGACATATCATAGTGAAACTGGCAAAATACAAGGATAAAGAGAAAATTCTGAAAGCAGATAAATGTGCTCTAACATACAAAGGGAGACCCATAAAACTACTGGCAGACCTATTTACTGAAACTTGGCAGGCCAGAAAGGAATGGCAGGAAATCTTCAATGTGGTGAACAGGAAAAATATGCAGCCAAGAATCCTTTATCCAGTAAGTCTGTCATTCAGAATAGAAGGAGAGATAAAGGTCTTCTCATACAAACAAAAACTGAAGGAATTCATCACCACTAAACTAGCCCTACAAGAGATCCTAAGGGGGATTCTATGAATGAAATGTTGCAAGGACCACAAAGTACCAGAGACATCACTACAAACATGAAACCTACAGACATCACAAGGACTCTAAACCCCTATCTTTCAATAATAACACTGAATGTAAATGGACTAAATGTGCCAAACAAAAGACATAGGGTATCAGAATGGATAAAAAAAATAAGACTCATCTATTTGCTGTCTACAAGAGACTCATTTTAGACCTGAGGACACCTTCACAATGAAAGTGAGGTGATGGAGAACTATGTATCATGTTACTGGAAGTCAAAAGAAAGCTGGAATAGCCATACTTATATCAGACAAACTAGACTTAAATTAAAGGCTGTAACAAGAGATGAAGACGGGCATTATATAATAATTACAAGGACTATCCATCAGGAAGAGCTAACAATTATAAATGTCTATGTGCCGAATATGGAAGCCCCCAAATATATGAAACAATTACTCACAAACATAAGCAACCTTATTGATAAGAATGAGGTAATTGCAGGGGACATTAACACCCCACTTACAACAAACTGACACAGGATCAATAAAGAAACAAGGGCCTTGAATGATACATTGGATGATATGGACTTGACAGATATATTTAGAACTCTGCATCCCTAAGCAACAGAATATACTTTCTTCTCGAGTGCACATGGAACATTATCCAAGATAGATCATATACTGGGTCACAAAACAGCCCTTCATAAGTATACAAGAATTGAAATTATACCATGCATACTTTCAGACCACAATGCTATGAAGCTTGAAATCAACCACAAGAAACAGTCTGGAAAACCTCCAAAAGCATGGAGGTTAAAGAACACCATACTAAATAATGAATGGGTCAACCAGGAAGAGAAGAAATTAAAAATGTATGGAAACAAATGAAGATGAAAACGCAACAATCCAAACACTTTGGGATGTAGCAAAGGTATGCCTGAGAGGAAAATACATTTCAATCCAGAGCTATCTCAAGAAACAAGAAAAATCCCAAATACGAAATCTAACAGCACACCTAAAGGAAACAGAAGCAGAACAGCAAAGACATCCCAAACCCAAAAGAAGATAAATAACCAAGATCAGAGCCGAAATAAACAATATAGAATCTAAAAAATCTATAGAGCAGATCAGTGAAACCAAGAGTTGGTTTTTTGAAAAAAGTAAACAAAATTGATACATCTCTAGCCAGGCTTCTCAAAAAGAAAAGGGAGAGGACCAAAATAGATAAAATCATGAATGAAATTGGAATTATTACAACCAATCCCTCAGAAATACAAGCAATTATCAAGGAATACTATGAAAAATTATATGCCAATAAACTGGACAACCTGGAAGAAATGGACAAATTCCAAAACACCCACACACTTCCAAAACTCAAACAGGAAAAAATAAGATGAACAGACCCAAGACCAGTGAAGAAATTGAATCAGTTACTAAAAATCTCCCAATAAATAAGAGTCCAGGACCAGATGGCTTTCTGGGGAATTCTATCAGACATTTAAAGCAGAGATAATACCTATCCTTCTCAAGCTGTTCCAAAAAATAGAAAGGGAAAGAAAACTTCCAGACTCATTCTATGAAGCCAGCATTACTTTTATTCCTAAACCAGACAGAGACCCAGCAAAAAAGAGAACTACAGGCCATTACCCCTGATGAATATGGATTCAAAAATTCTCAATTAAGATACTAGTAAATCGAATTCAACAGCATATGAAAAGAATTATTCAACATGATCAAGCGGGATTCATTCCTGGGATGCAGGGCTGGTTCAACATTCACAAATCAATCAATGTGATACATCACATTAATAAAAGGAAAATGAGAAACATATAATCCTGTC
Source organism: Panthera tigris (assembly GCF_018350195.1). Classification (NCBI taxonomy): domain Eukaryota; kingdom Metazoa; phylum Chordata; class Mammalia; order Carnivora; family Felidae; genus Panthera; species Panthera tigris. The sequence goes on from NC_056677.1 coordinate 50,439,189, forward strand.
AATTGATGCAGAAAAGGCCTTTGACACAATTTATAATCCTTTCTTAATAAAAACCCTCAAGAAAGTCGGGACCAAAGGAACATACTTAAACATCATAAAATCCATTTATGAAAAGCCCACAGCTAATATCATCCTCAATGAGGAAAAACAGAGAAGTCTCCCCCTGACATCAGGAACACGACAGGGATGTCCACTCTCACTGCTCTTGTGTAACACAGTGTTGAAAGTTCTAGCATCAGCAATCAGACAACATAAAGAAATCAAAGGAATCAAAATTGGCAAAGATGAAATCAAGCTTTCACTTTTTGCAGATGACATGATATTATACATGGAAAACCTGATAGACTCCACCAAAAGTCTCCTAGAACTGATACATGAATTTAGCAAAGTCACAGGATACAAATTAATGTACAGAAATCAGTTGCATTCTTATATACTGATAATGAGGCAACAGAAAGACAAATGAAGAAACTGATTCCATTCACAATTGCACCAAGAATCATAAAATACCAAGGAATAAGCCTAACCAAAGATGTAAAAGATCTGTATGCTGAAAACTATACAAAGCTTATGAAGGAAATTCAAGAAGATATATAGAAATGGAAACATATTCCATGCTATTGGATTGGAAGAATAAATATCGTTAAAATGTCAATACTACCCAAAGGAATCTACACATTCAATGCAACCCCAATCAAATTTGCACCAGCATTCTTCTTGAAGGTAGAACAAATATTCCTAAAATTTGTATGGAACAACAAAAGACCCTGAATAGCCAAAGTAATATTGAAGAAGAAGACCAAAGCAGGAGGCATCACAATCCCAGACTTTAGCCTCTACTACAAAGCTGTCATCATCAAGACAGCATGGTATTGGCACAAAAACAGACACATAGACCAATGGAATAGAATAGAAACCCCAGAACTAGACCCACAAATGTATAGCCAACTAATCTTTGACAAAGCAGGAAAGAATATCCAATGGAAAAAAGACAGTCTCTTTAACAAATGGTGTTGGGAGAGCTGAACAGCAACATGCAGAAGAATGGAACTAGACCACTTTCTGACACCATTCACAAAATCAAACTCAAAATGGATAAAGGACCTGAATGTGAGACAGGAAACCATCAAAACCCTAGAGGAGAAAGTAGGAAAAAACATCTCTGCCCTCAGCTGCAGCAGTTTCTTACTTGTCACATCCTCAAAGGCAAGGGAATTAAAAGCAAAAATGAACTATTGGGGCCTCATGAAGATAAAAAGCTTCTGCTCTGCAAATGAAACAATCAACACAACTAAAAGCCAAACGAAGGAATGGAAAAGATATTTGCAAATGACATATCGGACAAAGGGCTAGTATTTAAAATCTATAAAGAACTCACCAAACTCTACACCCAAAAAAGAAATAATCCAGTGAAGAAATGGGCAGAAAACATGAATAGACACTTCTCTAAAGAAGACATCCAGATCGCCAATAGGCACATGAAAAGATGCTCAACGTCGCTCTTCATCAGGGAATTACAAATCAATACCACTCTCAAATATCTCCTCACACCAGTTAGAGTGGCTAAAATGAACACATCAGGAGACTATAGATGCTGGAGAGGATGTGGAGAAACGGGAATCCTCTTGCCCTGTTGGTGGTAATGCAAACTGGTGCAGCCGCTCTGGCAAATAGTGTGGAGGTTCCTCAAAAAATTAAAAATAGATCTACCCTATGACCCAGCAATAGCACTGCTAGGAATTTACCCAAGGGATACAGTAGTGCCGATGCATAGGGGCACTTGTACCCCAATATTTATAGCAGCACTTGCAACAATAGCCAAATTATGGAAAGAGCCTAAATGTCCATCAACTGATGAATGGATAAAGAAATTGTGGTTTATATGCACAATGGAATACTACGTGGCAATGAGAAAGAATGAAATCTGGAATTTTGTAGCAATGTGGATGGAACTGGAGAGTGTTCTGCTAAGTGAAATAAGTCATACAGAGAAAGACAGATACCATATGTTTCACTCTTATGTTGACCCTGAGAAACTTAGAAGACCATCGGGGAAGGGAAGGAAAAAAAAAAAAAAAAAGGGAGGGAGCCAAATCATAAGAGACTCTTAAAAACTGAGAATTAACTGAGTGTTGATGTGGTGTGGGATGGAGAGGAAAGTGGGTGATGGGCATTGAGGAGGACACCTGTTGGGGTGAGCACTGGGTGTTGTATGGAAACCAATTTGACAATAAATTTCATTTAAAAAATGAAAATACCTTCTTCCATTTAGTAGGTTGCCTTTTAGTTTTGTTGACTCTTTCACTGTATAGAAGCTTTTAATCTTGGGGTTGTCCCAATAGCTGAAATTTACTTTTGTTTCCCTTGCCTCAGGAAACATATCTAGAGGAAGTTGCTATGGCCAATGTCAAGATATTAGTCTGTGTTCTCCTAGAAAGTTGATATTTTCAGGTTTTACATTCAGGTATTTCATCCATTTTGAGTTCATTTGTGTGTATGGTGTAAGAACGTGGCCCAGTTTCAGTGTTTTGAATGCTGCTGTCCGGTTTTCCCAGCACCATTTTTTGAAGAGACTATTCTTTTTTTTCCTATTTGATATTCTTTCCTGGTCTGTTGATGATTAATTGAACATATGGTTGTGTGTTAATTTCTGGGTTTTCTATTCTGTTTCATTGATGTGTGTGTGTGTGTGTGTGTGTGTGCGTGCGTGCCAGCAACATACTTTCTTGGTTAGTACAGCTTTTTAATTTAACTTGGAGTCCAGAATTGTGATGTTTCTAGCATTGCTTTTTTTTTCAACTTTACTTTTAGCTATTCATGTCATTTTGTGGTTCCATAGAAATTTTAGTATGATTTGTTCTAATTCTGTGAAAAAATGCTGTTGGTATTTTGATAGTGATTGCATTAAATGTGTAGATATCCTTGGATAATAATTGGCATTTTAAGCATAATGTTTCTTCCGATCCATGAGCATGGAATGCGTTTCCATTTCTTTGTGTCATATTCAATTTCTTTATTCAGTGTTTTATACTTTACAGATTACAGGTCTTTCACTTCTTTGGTTAGGTTTACTCTTAGTTATCTTATTTTGGTTGTAATTTTATTTGAAAACTTTTGTTTAATTTCTCTTTCTGCTGCTTCATTATTGGTGTAGATAAACAAAAGATTTTTGTATGTTGATTTTGTATTATGAGACTTTACTGAATTCATTTATCAATTCTAGTGCAGTCTTTCAGGTTTTCTACATAGAGTATGAGGTCATCTTTAAATAGTGAAAGTTTGCCTTTTTACTTGCCAATTTGGAAGGCTTTTGCTTTTTTTTTTGTTGTCTGATTGCTATAGCTAGGACTTTCCATATTATTTTGAACAAAAATGGTGGCAGCAGACATCTTTGTCTTCTTCCTGACCTTAAGGGAAAAGTTCTAAGCTTTTCACCATGAATATTGTAAATGGTAGGCTTTACATGTGTGGACTTTATCATGCTGGTATGTGTTTCCTCTTAACCTCTTCTGTTGAAGGTTTTTCATATGAATGGATGCTGTATTTTGTCAAAAAAATGTTTCTGCATTTATTGGAATGAGCATATGGTTCTTATCCTTTCTCTTATGTGATGTGTCACATTGATTTGTGAATATTGAGCCCCTCTTTCCACCCATGTATAAATTCCACCTGAACGTGGTGTATGGTATTATTAATATATTGTTGAATTTGGTTTGTTAGTGTTTTGTTGAGTATTTTTTCATGTATGTTCATCAGGGACATTTACCAGTATTTCTCTGTTTTAATGTCTTTATCTGATTTTGACATCAGGGCGATGCTTGCTTATAGAATGAATTTGGAAGTTTTCCTTCCTTTTCTAGTTTTTGAAATAGTTGAGAAGAATAAGTATTTCCTCTTCTTTACATGTCTTATATAACTCGCCTGTAAAGCAATCTCGTCCTGGACTTTTGTTTGTTGGAATATTTTTCATTATTGATTCAATGTCCTTACTACTATCTGGTATGCTCAGATTGTTTATTTCCTCCTGATTCTATTTTGCGAGATTATATGTTTATTGGGAAGATTTACATACACTCTCATTTGTCCAATTTGTTTGGTATATAATTTTTCATAATATTCTTTTGCCATACATTTATTTTCTGCAGTGTCAGTTTGAATTTCTTTTCCTTCATTTCTTGTGTTATTTGATTTATCTTTTTTTATGTGTCTGGGATAGGTTTTCAATTTTTTAAATGTTCTTGAATGACCAGCTCTTGTTCTTTTGATATTTTTCATTGTGCTTTTAGTCTCTTTATTTTTACACTTTTTTAATTATTTTCTTTCTTCTGCTAGTCTTAGGTTTGTTTGTTCTTGTTTTCTGGCTTGTGTAGGTGTAACATTAGATTATTTATTTGGTATTTTTCTTGTATCTTGAAGTAAGCTTGTATTGCTATAAACTTCCCATTTAGAAGTGCTTTTTCTGTGTTCCAAATATTTTTGATCATTTTTCTACGTTTATTTTTTATTTCTTCTTTGATTTATTCTTTGACACATTTTAGCAGCATGTTGATTAGCCTCCATGTGTTTGTGTTCTTCACATATTTTTTCTTGTAATTAATTTTTACTTTCATACTCTTTGTTTCAAAAAGATGCTTGATGTGATTCCAATCTTCTTAAAATTTGTTAAGAGTTGTTTTATGGCCTAACATGAGATCTATCCTTGAGAATGTTTCATATACACTTGAAAAGAATGTGTATTCCACTTTTTTGCATGGAATATGTTGTATATATCTGTTAGGTCCGTCTGGTGTGATGTGTTGATAAAAGGCACAAATCAATATTTTTGTATCTTCTGGGTAAATGCCCAGTACTGTAATTGTTATTTTTAACATTTTGAGAAGCCTCCACACTGTTTTCCAGAGTTGCCGCAACAGCTTGCATTCCCACCAAAGGTGCAAGAGTGTTTTCCTTTCCCTTCATCTTGCCAAAACCTGTTGTTTCCTGTGTTGTTAATTTTAGCCATTCTGACTGTTGCGAGGTGATATCTCATTGCACTTTTGATTAGTATTTCCCTGATGATGAGTGATGAGCATCTGTTCATGTGTCTCTTGACCATCTGGATGTCTTCTTTGGAAAAATGTTTATTCATATCTTCTGCCCATTTTTTAAATGTATTATTTGTTCATTGAGTGTTGAGTTTTAAATTTTTTTTAATGTTTATTTATTTTTGAGACAGAGAGAGACAGAGCATGAACAGAGGAGGGTCAGAGAGAGAGGGAGACACAGAATCTGAAGCAGGCTCCAGGCTCTGAGCTGTCAGCACAGAGCCCGGCGCGGGGCTCGAACTCATCGGACTGTGAGATCATGACCTGAGCCGAAGTTGGACACCCAACCGACTGAGCCACCCAGGAGCCCCGAGTGTTGAGTTTTATAAGTTTTCTGTGTATTTTGGATACTAGTCTTTTATCAGTTACACCATTTAAAAATATCTTCTCCCATTCCATATGTTGACTTTCAGTTTTGTTGAATGATTCCCTCCCTGTGCAGAAGTTTGCATTTTGATGAAGTTGCTATAGTTCATTTTTGCTTCTGTTTCACTTGCCTCTGGAGCTGTGTCTAGTAATAAGTTGCTATGACCAATGTTAAAGAGGTTATTACCCCTGTTCACCTGTAGGATTTGAATGATTTCCTGACTTAAATTTAGGTCTTTCATCCATTTTGAATTTATTTTTGTGTGTGGTGTAAGAAAGTCACCAAGTTTCCTTCTTTTGCAGTTTGCTGTCCAGTTTTCCCAACACCATTTCTTGAAGAGGCTATCTTTTTCAATTGAATATTCTTTCCTGCTTTGTCAAAGGTTTATTGACCATATAGTTGTGGGTTCATTTCTGGGTTTTCTTTTATTTTTATTTTTTTAAATTTACATCCAAATTAGTTAGCATATAGTGCAACGATGATTTCAGGAGTAGATTCCTTATTGTCCCTTACCCATTTAGCCCATCCCCCTTCCCATACCCCCTCCAGTAACCCTCTGTTCATTCTCCATATTTATGAGTCTCTTCTGTTTTGTCCCCCTCCCTGTTTTTATATTAATTTTGTTTCCCTTCCCTTATGTTCATCTGTTTTTTCTCTTAAAGTCTTCATGTGAGTGAAGTCATATTAGTCAATCATTTCTGGGTTTTCTATTCTGTTCCATTGATCTGTTTGTTTTTGTGCCACTACTATACTGTATTGATCACTAGAGTTTTGTAATATAACTTGAAGTCTGGAATTGTGATGTCTCCAGCTTTGCTTTCCATTTTAAAGATTGCTTTGAATATTTGGGATTTTTTTTTTTGTAGTTTCATACAAATTTTAGGATTGCTTCTTCTAGATCCATGAAAAATGCTGATCATATTTTGATAGGGATAAATGCATAAAATGTGTAGATTGCTTTGGGTAATACAGACATTGTTACAATATTTGTTATTACAATCTATGAACATGGAATGTTTTTTCTATTTCTCTATCATCAGTGTTTTATAGTTTTCAGAGTACAGATATTTGACCTCTATGGTTAGGTTTACTCCTAAGTATCTTATGGTTTTGGTGCAATTGTAAATGGGAATGATTCTTTGATTTGTCTTTCTGCTGCTTCATTATTAATGTATAGAAATGCAACCAATTTCTGTACATTGATTTTATATCCTGCGACTTTGCTGAATTCATGTATCAGCTCTAGCACTTTTCTGGTGGAGTCTTTTTTATATTGCCTTTAAGATTTGACCTTATGTTATTCTATCCCTACTTTCTTCAGTCCTTTTATCAAGAAAGAATGCTATATTTTGCCAAATGCTTTTTCTACATCCATTGATAGAATGATATGGTTCTTATCCTTTCTTTTATTAATGTGGTGTATAGCATTGATTGGTTTATTGATATTGAACCACCCCTTCAGCCCAAGAATAAATCAACTTGATTTATAAATAGTGATGATGAATAATTCTTTAATGTACTGTTGCATTCAATTTGCTAGTATCTTGTTGAGAATTTTTGCACTGATGTTCATCAAGGATATTGGTCTGTAATTCTCCTTTTTAATTCAGCCTTTTCCTGGTTTTGGAATCAATGTAATTCTGGCCTCATCTAAGAAGTTTGGATGTTTCCCTTCCATTTCCACTTTTTGGAAGATTTTCAGAAGGTTTTAATTCTTCTTCAAATATTTGGTAGAAATCCCCTAGCAAGCCATCCGTTCCTAGTATGTTATTTGTTGGGAGATTTTTGATTACTGATTCAATTTATTTCCTGATTATGGGTCTGGACAAATTTTCTATTTATCTCTGTTTCAGTTTTGGCAGTTTATGTGTTTCTAAGAATTTATCTATTTTTTCGAGATTGCTCAGTTTATCTGCATATAATTTTTCATAATATTCTCTCATAATTGTTCATATTTCTGCAGTGTTGTTTGTGATCTCTCCTTCATTCGTGATTTTATTTATTTGGTTCCTTCATCTTTTCTTTTTAAGAAGTCTGGATATCAATTTTGTTAATTCTTTCAAAGAACCACCTCCTAGTTTTGTTGATGTATTCTACTGTTTTTTTTTTTATTTCTATATCTTTTTTCTGCTCTAATCTTTTTTTTTCCCCTTCTGCTGGTTTTGGGTTTCATTTGGTGTCCTTTTCTCAGCTCCTTTAGGTGTGAGGTTAGGCTTTATATTTGAGACTTTTCTTCCTTCTTGAGTTAGCCCTGTATTGCTATAGTCTTCTCTCTTATGACCACCTTTGCTACATCCCCCAAGAGTTCAGAATGTCATGTTTTAATTTTCATTGGCATCCATGTATTTTTTTATTCTTTAATTTACCAGTTAAGCCATTCATTCTTTAGTAGGACATTCTTTAATTTCCATGTAGTTAATGTCTTTCCAAATGTTTCTTGTGGTTGACTTTAATTTTCATAGTGTTGTGGTCAGAAAATATGCATAACACTATTTCATAATTTTGTATTGGCTGAGTCCTGATTTGTGACCCAGCATGTACTCTATTGTGGAGAATGTTCTATGTGCAATCGAAAACAATGGGTATCTTGTTGCTTTAAGGTGAAATGCTGTGAATATATCTGTTAAATCCATCTGATCCAGTGTGTCATTTAAAGCCATTGTTTCCTTATTTATCTTCTGCTTAGATTATCTGTGCATTGCTGGAAATGGAGTGTTAAAGTCTCCAACTATTATTGTATTGTTATCAGTGTGTTTCTTGAAGTTTGTTATTAATTGATTTATGTATTTGGGTACTCCCAAGATGGAGATCTATTATTAGATCTTCTTGTTTATTAGATCATTTTATTATGATATAGTTTCCTCCATAACTCATTATAGTCTTTTGTTAAAAATCTTGTTTGCCTTAGTATGTCTACTCCACCTTTCTTTTGATGTCCATTAGCATGATAAACTGTTCTTCAACAACTCACTTTAAATCTGGAGGTGTCTTTTTTGTCTAAAATGTGTCTTTTTAAAGTAGCATATTGATGGGCCTTGTTATTTATGCATTCCTGTACCCTATTTTTTATTGGAGCATTTAGTCCATTTACATTAAGAATAAGTATTGATAGATATGAATTTATTGCATTGTATTACCTGTAAAGTCGCTGTTCCTATAAGTTTTCTCTGTTGTTTTCTAGTCTTTGTTACTTTTGGTGTCTCTTTCCCACTCAAAGAAGCCTGATCCCCTTTAATAATTCTTGTAGACATGGTTTAGTGTTCACAAACTCCTTTAGTTTTTTGATATCTTGGAAACTCTTTACCTCTCCTATTCTGAATGACAGCATTGCTGGTTAAAGTATTCTAGGCTGCATATGTTTCTGACTTAGCACATGCAATGTATCATGCCACTCCCTTCTGGCCTACCAAAATCTGTTGACAGGTCTGCTGCTAACCCTATCTGTTTGCACTTGTAGGTTTAGGACCTTTTGTCCTTAGATGCTTTCAAAATTCTATCTTTATCTTTGTATTTTGCAAGTTTCCCTATATGTCTTAGTTTTGAACTTGTTTGGGTTGATTTTGAGTGCTCTGTGCCTTTTGGATTTGAATGACTGTTTCCTTTCCCAGATTATGGAACTATTGTTCAAATAAATCTGTCCCTTTTTCCAGATGTTCATCTTCTGGGACTCCTATGAAAAGGATATTATTGCACTTTATTCAGTCACTGAGTTCCCTAAGTCTATGTTCATGATCTGGTAGTTTTCCTTCTGTCTCCTTTTCAGCTTCATTATTTTCCATAATTTTATTTTCTGTATCACCCATTCCATTCTCTGCTTCTTCCATCCTTGTTGTGATTATAATCAGCTGGTTTTCCATCTCAGCTACAACATTTGTTTATATCAGCTTGATTAATTTTCGGGTATTTTATCTCTGTAGAAATGGTTTATCTGGTGTCTTCTATGATTTTTTTTCAAACTCAGCTAGTATTTTTATCACTGTTGTTCCAAATTCTTGTTCAGATATATTACTTGTATTTTTTTTTTTATGAAATCCCTGGCTCTGGTTTCTTGATCTTTCTTTGTGGTAGAATTCCTGTGTCTTGTCATTTTGTCTAGGCTTCTGTCTTTGGTGTGTTATGAAAGCTTGTTGTGTTTCCTGCTTCTGAGAGTAATGTTATGCTAACAATTTGTTATACACTGTCCAGGGCCTGGTACTTCAGGAAGTGTTTCTCCTGTGTACTGTGTGCACTCTGCTGTTGTAATTTCCCTGATCTTTCCTCCAGGTCAGTCCTCTGTGGAGTTCCTCCTTGCTTGCACAGGGGAGTGTTTGGACCTTTAATTAGATGTGCTGATTTGTTTGTTAACATAAGCCTGATTTCAAAAAAGAAAAAAAAAAGGCCTGATCCAAAATAAGAGAAAAGGACAATAAAAAACCAACCAAACAAAAACTGTAGCCTAAATCCAAAGAAAAAGAAAGCAAGAAAGAAGAACAAAAAACAAAGAAAAAGAAGCCTAATCCAAAACATGAGAAAAGGAAACAAAAACATAACTAAATGAATAAACTATAAGACTCAATTAAAAAAAAAAGCCTTGTACTCTTTCTAGCAGAACCGAATCTGATGTTTTAGGGCACTTTATGATCAGTAGACTTGGTGCACATGGCGGGGGGGGGGCTTGTGTTGGTCCTCTGGGGAAGAGGCCTGCTGCACTGGCTCACAATCAGCCCTTGTAAAGATGTCTCTGTAGGGCACAGGAGGGCAGGGTGTGTTGTATGTGGCTGAAGTCCTGAGCCCTGACTGGGGGCACCTCATTGCTTGCTGAAGTTGGAAACTGCTGGTGCATGGAGGAAGATGGAGTCACTCTGCTCTCTCAGCCCAGGTAGCACTGTTCAAGTAGACCTCACAGACAAGTGAATAATCTCCCCTCCTAGGTTCCAGGTTTCCCTCAGATCCCCGCCTTCAAACCTTCTGTGCCTGGGCTGTTGACCTGCCTGGTGCCACAGCTCTCCTGTGTTCTATTTCTGGCGAGCAACTGGGTTCAAAACTCAAAGGCATCGACCCACTCCCTTTCTCCAGAGGCATGGACTTATCCCCTCCTCCAGAGGAGAGCCTTTTCATGCTGCACCTGGTGCTGTTCTTTCCCAGAAAAGCAGTCACATGGCTGAGAAGGGGCCTGGCGCTTATGGTGGAGCACAGCAAAAAGCTGTAACCACTTTATTGCCCTCTGTGCATGTCTCTGTCCCCCTGCTATTGAATGCCCATTCAAACATACCATCAGGGTCTTTTGTCTTTGGAGATGCAATATATTGTCTTCAAAATGCACTCCAGGAAGGGGAACATTCTCTTCCAATGTGACCTAGGGGATCCCCACACCATTCTGTCCACTGTCCACTCCTGGGCCTCCCTTCTTTTTCACCTTCACACCATGCTGTCCACTGTTGCCCACCTGGATCTACTTCAGTGAATGGCACAGAGTTCCAAAAACTCAGAATTTCAGCTCCAGTGTTTGCAAAAATTTGCAATTGTCAGTTCCTCACCAACAATTCCACAGTACATAGTTTTGCTGGAGTGCTTTTCTTGCACAAAACCAACATGCTGCTCTCTCTCCTCCTTTCTCTTTCTCCTCTCTGTGAAAAGGGCTCCCGCCTCTTGCAGCACTGATACTTTTCTCTTCCTCCATTTCCCTCTCCCCACTGTAAACCTGCCATGTTCTCTCCACCAAACTATGAAGATTGTTCTCTTAATCCTCAAATTGTTTCCCCAGGTGTTTAAAATGATTTGATGTTGATCTAGTTGTGTTTGAAGGGCAAGATAAGCCAAGGGTCCCCCTACTACTTTGTCATCTTAACTCATCCTTCTCAAGTAACATCTTTGGTTGGGAGATTTTTGAGTAATGATTCAATTTCTTTGCTGTTCTGTTCAAGTTTTCTATTCCTTCCTGTTTCAGTTTTGGTAGTTTATGTTTCTAAGAATTTATCCATTTCTTCCAGGTTGCCCAGTTTGTTGGAATATAATTCTTCATAATGTTCTTTTATAATTGTTTTATTTCTGTGGTGTTAGTTTTTACTTGTCTTTTCTAATTTGTGATTTTATTTACTTGGGCCTTTTATTTTTGTCAGGTCTGGTTAGGGGTTTGTCAATTTTATTATTATTTTATTTACACACCTATTCCTGGTTTCTCTGGCATGTTTTTTTGTTTGTTTGTTTCTATATCACTTATTTCTGCTCTAATTTTTATTATTTCCCTTCTGTTGGCTTTAGGCTTTGTTTGTTGTTCTTTTTCTAGTTCCTTTAGGTGTAAGGTTATGTTGTTTATTTGAGATATTTCTGGTAGGCCATTTTTGCTACTCCTTCCCTGTTAGGACTGCTTTTGCTGCATCCCAAAGGTTTTGAAGCATCAAATTTCATTTTTATTTCTTTCAGTGTATTTTTTAATGTTGATTTATTTTTGAGAGAGAGAAAGAGAGAGAGAGAGAGAGAGAGAGAGAGCATGAGCAGGGGAAGGACAGGGAAAGAGGGAGACACAGAATCTGAAGCAGGTTCCACGCACCCATGCTGACAGTGCAGAGCCTGATATGGGGTGTAAACCCACGAACTGTGGGATCATGACATGAGCTGAATTCACTCAACCAACTGAGCCATGCAGGCTCCCCTGTTTCCGTGTATTTTTCAAAATTTCATCCTTCCTTTCCTGGTTGACCCATTCATTCTTTAGTAGCATATTGTTTAACCTCCATGTATTTGTAGTCTTTCCAAATTTTTTCTTGTGGTTGACTTCTAGTTTCATAGTGTGTTCAGACAATATTCATGTTATGATCTCAATCTCTTTGTACTTGTTTAAATCTGTTTTGTGACCTAGTATGTAATCTATTCTGGAGAATGTCCCATGTACACTTGAAAAAAATGTATATTCTGCTGCTTTAGGAATGTTTTAAATATATCTGTGAAGTCCATATGGTTCAGTGTGTGTGTCATTCAAAGCCATTGTTTCCTTGTTGATTTTCTGCTTAGATCAACTATGCATTGATGTAATTGAGGTGGTAAAATTCCCTACTATTATTGTATTATTATCAATTAGTTCCTTTATTTTTGTTATTAATTATTTTATATATTTCCATGCGTCTATTTTGGGGGCATAAATATTTACAATTGTTAGATCTTGTTGGATAGACCCTTTTTATTATGATATAGTGCCTTTCATCATCTCTTGTTACAGTCTTTGATTTACAAACCTGTTTGTCTGATACAAGTTTTGCTACTCTCGCTTTCTTTTGACTTGAATTTGCATTATAAATGTTTCTCCATCTCTTCACCTTCAACCTGCAGGTGTCTTTAGGTCTAAAGTGAGTCTCTTGGGGCACCTAGGTGGCTCAGTGGGTTAAGCAGCTGACTTCAGCTCAGGTCATGATCTCACGGTTCGTGGGTTTGAGCCCTGTGTCAGGCTCTCTGCTGACAGCTCAGAGCCTAGAGCCTGCATCAGATTCTGTGTCTCCCTCTCTCTCTGCCCCTCCCCTGCTGCTGCTCTGTTTTTCTTTCTGTCTCAAAAATAAATAAACATTAAATACATTTAAAATGAGTCCCTTGTAGGCAGCTTGTAGAGGATTCTTATTATTTTATCAACTCTGTCATACTATCTTTTGGTTGGAAAAAAATGCTCCAATTTACATTCCACTTACATTCAAAATAGTTATTGGTATATATGTACTTATTGCAATTTTATTACTTATTTTGTTGTGGTTTCTGGAGATTTTTCTCTGTCCCTTTGTAGTCTTTGTCTCTTTTGGTCATTCCCTCCCACTTAAAAAGTCCCCTTTCATTTTTGTTTTGCAGTGCTGGTTTAGTGGTCATGAACTCCTCTAGTTTTGTTTATATATAGGAAAACTCTTTATCTTTCCTTCTACTCTATTCAATGCAAATTTTTCCCATTCAGTAAAATGAATATATCATGCCACTAACTTTGGCTTGCCAAGTTTCTGTTGAGATATCTCCAGCTAGCTTTATGGGTCTTAACTTAGTTAAGGGCTTTTTTTTTTTGTCTCCATGCTTTTAGGATTTTTTTTTGTAATCACTATATATTGAAATTTTAATTACAATATGTCTTGGTATTGGCCTGTTTTTGTTGATTTTTATGAGAGTTCTCTGTGCCTCCTGGATTTGGATATCTGCTTCCTTCCCCAGATTAGGGAAGTTTTCAGCTATTATTTACTTAAATAAACCCCCTTTTCTCTCTATTCTTCTGTAACTCCTATGATAGGAATGTTATTACATTTGATGGAGGCACTGTGTTCCCTAAGCCTATTGTCGTGACCCATAATTCTTTTTTCTCTCTTTTGTTCAGCTTTATTATTTTCCATTATCCTATCTTCTATATCAGTTATTCCTTCTTCTACTTCTTCCATTATTGTGGTCATTATATGCAGTCAATTTCAAATCTCAGTTATTGCATTTTTCATTTCTAAGTGCTTTACACAAGCCAGCAAATATCTTTAAGATAGTTGCTTTAAATTCTCCATCAGGCATATTACTTTTATCTGTTTCAATTAAATATCTGGTCGTGATCTTTTCTTCTTCTTTCTTTTCTTCTTCTGTCTTGGCATTTGTCTAAGTTTCAGTCTTATTCTTTGTGTTAGAAAACCCTGTTAATGTTTCCTGTTCTTGAGACTAATGGCTTTATGAAGAAGAGGTCATATAGTGTCCAGGGACTGGTGCTTCCGGTAGTGTCTCTGGTGTGTGCTGCATGCATTCTCTTGCTGTGTTTTGGCTGTTCTATCCTTCAAGCCCATTTTCTGCAGTGGCTCTCCTAGCCTCCAGTGGGCAGTGTTTGACCCTTGGCCATAGTGTGGCCACTTTTAACTAGGTGTGCTCTATTCTGCTTGTTAAATGAGACGTGATGCTATGTCCACTAGAACTGAAGCCTTTTGGAATGGTCTGGTTGGGAGACTTTTTGTGTCTGTGTGTTTTTGCTGTTCTTTTGGGGGAAGGGGCTTGTTGGTCCTTATGCACACTTTCTCAAGAAATGTACTACCAACAGGGCACTGAGGGAGCAGGACTTGGTGTAAGAAGGTTAGGCAGCCAGTGTCAGCACTGTGCCATTTACTGCAGGTGATTCTGTGATTATACTGAGGGACAAGGGAGGGAAATGGCATCCGCCAGCTCCTTTAACCTTGGAGAGGAGTCTCCATGCTAGCTGCTCTCAGGGAAGCACCCCCAGAAAAGTGAATAATTTCCCTTTGCATATCCCAGGTGTTTTTCAGATAACTGTTTTTCATGTTGTCTGTCTCCTAGTTACTTGCCTGCCTGGAACAGCACACTGCTCTTTGTGCAGTATCCCAGCTAAGACTGCTGACTTTAAAACTCCAGAATTTAGGAAAGTGCTGTGCCAGGGACCTGAACTGGCCTTCTAGGGGAAGGTCTCACCATGCTGGGACTGATGCAGGTTTGACTAAGAATGGCAGTCACACCAGAGTGCAGAGGTGTTGTATTTGGAGCAAGGAAACTAAACTGGCAGTATCCGAGTTAGCCATCCTCAGCAGATGTCTCTGTGCCTATGTGGGCAGTGGGGGAAGGAAATTGCACCCACTGGCTGGATTGTCCCTGAAGAGACATTTCTGTGAACACCACCTCTCACAGTTGGAATCCAAGAACAGTGAACAGTCTTCCCCCCCACCCATGTACGTTAGGTAATCCTCAGATCACACCATCTGCCCCAGGATTTTTTGCCAACCTTCTCTCCAGGAATAGGGCAGCAACCTTAAATCTCTATCCCAGCCAAGCCCTCTGACCTTTAAAACTCCTGTCTTTGAACCCCAATGGCTGCAAAAACTCATGAAATTCAGCCCCTCTCATTTTCCAGCCAATGGCTTTGGGGAAGTGTTCTTCTTGTGGGGTTCCTGCATGCTTCTCTCTCTCTCTCTCTCTCTCTCTCTCTCTCTCTCTCTTTCTCTCTCTCTCTCTCTCTCTCTCTCTCTATCTCTCTCTCTATATTTCTTTCTCTTTCACACACATACACACACACACCCCTCTCTTAGAGACAGGGATTCATCTCCTTTGCAGCACCTGAATTCTGTTTCTCTCTCAAACCAAGTCTCCACACTTCCTACCTTCCTCAGTTTGGCTTCTCTCCCTCTAGTTGTGAAGTTTGTTCTACCAATCCTCAGGTCAATTTCTTGGGTGTGCAGAATGATTTGATAGATACCTAGTTGTGTTTCAGGGACAAGACTAGGGTCCTCCTATTACACCACCATCTTCAAGATGCGAGTCCTTTATTGATCTCTTTATCTTGAAATGATCTTGCATCTCATAGATGAATTTCATATGATCATGATACAAATATTTTTAATATGCTTTTGAAATTCACTTTGCTAGTATTGAGAATATCTCCATCTAAATTCATCATGGATGTTGAACTATAATTTTATTTTAGTTTAGTTTTAATTTCTGGCTTTGCTGTCAGGGTAATGTTAGCTTCATAAATTGAGTTAAATCTCACTTCTTCAATTTTTTTGAAGAGTTTGATGGGGCATTCTGGGTGGCTCAGTCTGTTAAGCGTCCAACTCTGGATTTCAGCTCAGGTTATCATCTTACGGTGGTGAGATCAACCCCTGTGTTGGGGTCCTCCCTGGGTACAAAGCCTATTTAAGGTTCTCTCCCTCTACCTATGCCCCTCCCCACTTATTTTTTTTTCAACGTTTTTTATTTATTTTTGGGACAGAGAGAGACAGAGCATGAACGGGGGAGGGTCAGAGAGAGAGGGAGACACAGAATCGGAAACAGGCTCCAGGCTCCGAGCCATCAGCCCAGAGCCTGACGCGGGGCTCGAACTCACGGACCGTGAGATGGTGACCTGGCTGAAGTCGGACGCTTAACCGACTGCGCCACCCAGGCGCCCCCCCTCCCCACTTATTAACATGCACTTACACTCTCTCTGTCAAAATAAATAAATAAATACATACATACATACATAAATACATAAGTTGAGAAAGTATAGCATTGATTATACTTTAAAAGTTTCATAAAATTAACCATTGAAACCATATGTTGGTGGGATTTTTCTCTGGAGGATTTTGATTACTGATTTAATCTTTTACTAGTTATTAGCCTGTTTATACTATTCTGTTTCTTCATGATTCTGTCTTCTTAGGGTGTATATCGCTAGGAATGTATTAATTTCTTCTAGGTTGTCCATTTTTTGGTTTATAATTTTTCATAGGGTTCTCTCGTTATTCTTTGTATTTCTGGTATATTGAATTTTAGTGAGTGCATATATGTTTAAAATTGTACTATCTTCTTGATGAAATGACTCATTTTTCATTATATAATTACCTTCTTTGTCTCTTGTGAAAGATTTTTGTTAAAAAAATTTAAAACAGGGGCGCCTCGGTGGCTCAGTATGTTGAGCGTCCGACTTTGGCTCAGGTCATGATCTCATGGTTCATAAGTTCGAGTCCTGCATCGGGCTCTGTGCTGACGGCTCAGAGCCTGTAGCCTGCTTTGGATTCTGTGTCTCCCCCACTCTCTGCCTCTCCCATGCTCATGCTCTGTCTCTCTTTGTCTCAAAAATAAATAAACATTAAAAACTTAAAGCTTATTTTGTATTAAGTATAGCTCACCGCTGCTTTGTTTTGTTTTGTTTTGTTGTTGTTGTTATTGTTGAATTAATGACCTTTGCTATCCCTTGACTCAGACTATGTGTTTCCTTATAGCTAAAATAAGTCTATTATAGACAGAATGCAGGTAACTTTTATTTTATCCATTTATTCACTCTATATTTTTTAATGAGATAATAATCCATTTACACTTAAAGTAGCTATTTTTAGTTATTGATAGGGCTCCTGAGTTGCTCAGTTAAGCATCAGACTCTTGATATCAGCTCAGGTGATGATATCATTTTTTTTTTTTTTTTGGTGTTTGCTCATTTTTTTATTTTATTTTATTATTTATTTTTTAAATTTACATCTAAATTAGTTAGCATATAGTGAAACAATGATTTCAGGAGTAGATTCCTTAGTGCTCCTTATATATTTAGCCCATCCCCCCTCCCACAACCCCTTCAGTAACCCTCAGTTTGTTCTCCATGTTGTCCCGCTCCTTGTTTTTATATTATTTTTGTTTCCCTTCTCGTATATTCATCTGTTTTGTCCCTTAAAGTCCTCATATGAGTGAAGTCATATAATTTTTGTCTTTCTCTGACTAATTTCACTTAGCATAATACCCTCCAGCTCCATCCACACAGTTGCAAATGGCAAGATTTCATTCTTTTTGATTGCCGAGTAATACTCCTTTGTGTGTGTGTGTGTGTGTGTGTGTGTATACCACGCTCTTTATCCACTCATCATCGATGGACATTTGGGCTCTTTCCATACTTTGGCTATTGTGGATAGTACTGCTATAAACATTGCGGTGCATGTGTCCCTTCAAAGCAGCACACCTTTATACCTTGTATAAATGACTAGTACTGCAATTGCTGGGTCATAGGGTAGTTCTATTATTATTTATTTTTTATTATTTTCATTTTTTAAATTTTATTTTATTTTTTAATATCAAATTTATTGTCAAATTAGTTTCCATGCAACACCCAGTGCTCATCCCAACAGGTGCCCTCCTCAATACCCATCACCCACCCTCCTCTCCCTCCCACCCCTCATTAACCCTCAGTTTGTTCTTACTTTTTAAGCATCTCTTATGCTTTATCTCTCTCCCTCTCTAACCTTTTTTTTTCCTTCCCCTCCCCCATGGTCTCCTGTTAAGTTTCTCAGGATCCACATAAGAGTGAAAACACATGGTATCTGTTTTTCTCTGTATGACTTATTTCACTTAGCAGAACACTCTCCAGTTCCATCCACGTTGCTACAAAAGGCCATATTTCATTCTTTCTCATTACCACGTAGTATTCCATTCTGTATATAAACCACAACTTCTTTATCCACTCATCAGTTGATGCACATTTAGGCTCTTTCCATAATTTGGCTATTGTTGAAAGTGCTGCTATAAACGTTGGGATACAAGTGCCCCTATGCATCAGCCCTCCTGTATCCCTTGGGTAAATTTCTAGCAGTGCTATTGCTGGGTCATAGGGTAGATCTATTTTTAATTCTTTGAGGAAACTCCACCCTGTTTTCCAGAGTGGCTGCACCAGTTTGCATTCCCACCAACAGTGCAAGAAGGTTCCCGTTTCTCCACATCCTCTCCAGCATCTATAGTCTCCTGATTTGTTCATTTTAGCCACTCTGACTGGCATGAGGTGGTATCTGAGTGTGGTTTTGATTTGTATTTCCCTGATGAGGAGTGACGTTGAGCATCTTTTCATGTGCCTGTTGGCCATCTGGATGTCTTCTTTAGAGAAGTGTCTATTCATGTATTCTGCCCATTTCTTCACTGGATTATTTGTTTTTTGGGTGTGGAGTTTGGTGAGCTCTTTATAGATTTTGGATACTAGCCCTTTGACTGATATGTCATTTGCAAATATCTTTTCCCATTCTGTTGGTTGACTTTTAGCTTTCTTGATTGTTTCCTTTGCAGTGCAGAAACTTATTATCTTCATGAGGTCGCAATAGTTCATTTTTGCTTTTACTTCCCTTGCCTTTGGGGATGTGTCAAGTAAGAAATTGCTGCGGCTGAGGTCAGAAAGGTTTTTCCTGCTTTCTCCTCTAGGGTTTTGATGGTTTCCTGTCTCACATTCAGATCCTTTATCCATTTTGAGTTTATTTTTGTGACTGGTGTCAGAAAGTGGCCTAGTTTCATTCTTTTGCATGTTGCTGTTCAGTTCTCCCAGCACCATTTGTGAAAGAGACTGTCTTTTTTCCATTGGATATTCGTTCCTGCTTTGTCAAAGATTAGTTGGCCATACTTTTGTGGGACTCTGTTCTATTCCATTGGTCTATGTGTCTGTTTTTGTGCCAATACCATGATGTCTTGTTGACCACATGAGAAAAGAAAAGAAAAGAAAAGAAAAGAAAAGAAAAGAAAAAGGAAAAGAAGAACCATATGATCCTGTCAATTGATGCAGAAAAAGCATTTGACAAAATTCAGTATCCTTTCTTAATAAAAACGCTCAAGAAAGTCTGGATTGAAGGAACATACTTAAACATCATAAAAGCCACTTATGAAAAGCCCACAGTTAATATCATCCTCAATGGGGAAAAACTGACAGCTTTCCCCCTGACATCAGGAACATGACAAAGATGTCCACTCTCACTGTTGTTTCACATACTGTTGGAAGTTCTAACGTCAGCAATCAGACAACAAAAGGAAATCAAAGGCATCAAAACTGGCAAAGATGAAGTCAAGCTTTCACTTTTTACAGATGACATGATTTTATACATGGAAAACCAGATAGACTCCACCCAAAGTCTGCTAGAACTGATACATGAATTCAGCAAAGTCACAGGATACAAAATCAATGTACAGAAATCAGTTGCGTTCTTATACACTAACAATGAAGCAACAGAAAGACAAAGAAAATGATCCCATTTACAATTGTACCAAGAAGCATAAAATACCTAGGAATCAACCTAACCAAAGATGTGAAAGATCTGTATGCTGAAAACTATAGAAAGCTTACGAAGGAAATTGAAGAAGATATAAAGAAATGGAAAAACATCCCGTACTCATAGATTGGAAGAATAAATATTGTTAAAATGTCAATACTACCCAAAGCTATCTACACCTTCAATGCAATCCCAATCAAAATCGCACCAGCATTCTTCTTGAGTCTAAAACAAGCAATCTTGAAATTTGTATGGAACCACAAAAGACCCTGAATAGCTAAAGTGATTTTGAAGAAGAAGACCAAAGCAGGAGGCATCACAATCCCAGACTTTAGCCTCTATTACAAAGCTTTAGTTTTTTGAGGAACCTCAATACTGTTTTCCACAGTGTCTGCACCAGCTTGCATTCCCACCAGCAATGCAAGAGATCCTCTTTCTCCGCATCCTCGCCAACATGTATTGTTGCCTGAGTTGTTAATGTTAGCCATTCTGACAGGTTTAAGGTGGTATCTCATCATGGTTTTGATTTGTATTTCCTTGATGATGAGTGATGTTGATCATTTTTTTTTCACATGTCGGTTGGCCATCTGGATGTCTTCTTTGGAGAAGTGTCTATTCATATCTTTTGCCCATTTCTTCACTGGATTATTTGTTTTTTTGGATGTTGAGTGTGATGAGTTCTTTATTGATTTTGGATAATAGACCTTTATCTGGTGTGTCATTTGCAAATATCTTCTCCCATTATGTCAGTTGCCTTTTAGTTTTGCTGATTGTTTCCTTCACTGTGCAGAAGATTTTTATTTTGATGAGGTCCTAGTAGTTCATTTTTGCTTTTTATCCCTTGCCTCCAGAGACGTGTTGAGTTAAGAAGTTGTGCGGCCAAGGTCAAAGAGGTTTTTGCCTTCTTTCCCCTCGAGGATTTTCATGGCTTCCTGTCTTACATTGAGGTCTTTCATCCATTTTGAGTTTATTTTTGTGTATGGTGTAAGAAAGCAGTCCAGGTTCATTTTTCTGCATGTCACTGTCCAGTTTTCCAGTTTTCAAACCAAATGGAATCTTTTTCCATTTCTTTGTGTCCTCTTCAATTTCTTTCATCAGCTTTCTATAGTTTTCAGTGTATAGATTTTTTACCTCTTTGGTTAGATTTATTCCTACCTATTTCATGGTTTTTGGTGCAACTGTAAGTGGGATCGATTCCTTGAATTCTCTTTCAGTCCCTTCATTGTTGGTGTATAGGAATGCAACATATTTCTGTGCGTTGATTTTGTATCCTGCAACTTTGCTGAATTAATGAATCAATTCTAGCAGTTTTTTGGTGGAATTTTTGGGTTTTCCATATAGAGTATCATGTCACCTGTGAAGAGTGAAAGTTTGACCTGCTCCTGGCCAATTTGGATACCTTTTATTTTTTTGTGTGTTGTCCTATTGCAGAGGCTAAGACTTCCAGTACTATGTTGAATAACAGTGGTGAGAGTGGACATCCCTGTCTTGTTCCTGGCCTTAGGGGGAAAGCTCTCATTTTTTTTTCCCCATTGAGGATGACATCAGTGTTGGGTCATTCATATATGGCTTTTATGATCTCGAGGTACAATCCTTCGATCCCGACGTTCTTGCAGTTTTTATCAAGAAAGGATGCTGAATTTTGTCAAATGCTTTCTCTGCATCTATTGAGAGGATCATGTGGTTCTTATCCTTTCTTTTATTGATGGGAAGAATCATGTTAATTGTTTTGCGGATATCAAACCAGCCCTGCACCCCAGGTATAAATCCCACTTGGTGGTGGCGAATAATTTTTTTAGTATATTGTTGGAGCCAGTTGGCTAATATCTTATTGAGGATTTTTGCATCCATGTTCATCAGGGAAATTGGTCTATAGTTTTCCTCTTTAGTGGGGTCTCTGTCTGGTTTTGGAATCAGGGTAATGCTGGCTTCATAAAAAGAGTTTGGAAGTTTTCCTTCCATTTCTATTTTTTGGAACATTCCCAAGAGAATAGATGTTAACTCTTCCTTAAATGTTTTGTAGAATTCCCCTGGAAAGCCATCTGGCCCTGGACTCTTGTTTTTTGGCAGATGTTTGATTACTAATTCGATTTCCTTACTGGTTATGGGTCTGTTCAAATTTCCTATTTCTTCCTGTTTCAGTTTTGGTAGTGTATATGTTTCTAGGAATTTGTCCATTTCTTCCAGATTGCCCATTTTATTGGCATATAATTGCTCATAATATTCTCTTGTCATTGTTTTTATTTCTGCTGTGTTGGTTGTGATCTCTCCTCTTTCATTCTTGATTTTATTTATTTCGGTCCTTTCCTATTTCTTTTTTATCAAACTGGCTAGTGGTTTATCAATTTTGTTAATTCTTTCAAAAAACCAGCTTCTGGTTTCATTGATCTATTCTACTGGGTTTTGTTTGTTTATTTGTTTGTTTTGATAGCATTAATTTCTGCTCTAATCTTTATTATTTCCTGTCTTCTGTTGGTTTTGGTTTTTATTTGCTGTTCCTTTTCCAGCTCCTTAAGGCATAAGGTTACGTTGTGTATCTAAGATCTTTCTTACTTCTTTAGGAAGGCCTGGATTGCTATATACTTTCCTCTTATGACCGCCTTTGCTGCATCCCATAGGTTTTGCCTTGTGGTGTTATCATTTTATTTGACTTCCATATACTTTTTAATTTCCTCTTTAACTGCTTGGTTAGCCCATTCATTCTTTAGTAGGATGTTCTTCAGTCTCCAAGTATTTTTTACCTTTCCAAATTTTTTTCTTGAGGTTGATTTTGAGTTTCATACCATTGTGCTCTGAAAATATGCACAGTATGATCTTAATCTTTTTGTACTTAGGGCTGATTTCTTTTTTTTAATTTTTTTTAACGTTTTATTTATTATTGAGACAGAGAGAGACAGAGCATGAACGGGGGAGGGGCAGAGGGAGAGGGAGACACAGAATCGGAAGCAGGCTCCAGGCTCTGAGCCATCAGCCCAGAGCCCAACGCGGGGCTCGAACTCACGGACCACGAGATCGTGACCTGAGCTGAAGTCGGCCGCTTAACGGACTGAGCCACCCAGGCGCCCCAGGGCTGATTTCTGTCCCAGTATATGGTCTATTCTGTAGAACATTCCATGTGCACTGGAGAAGAATGTATATTCTGCTGCTTTAGGATGAAATGTTCTGAATATATCTGTGAAGTCCATCTGGTCCAGTGTGTCATTCAAGCCATTGTTTCCTTGTTGATGTTTTGATTAGATGATGTCTCCATTGCTTTGAGTCGGGTATTGAAATCTCCTACTATTATGGTATTACTATCGATGAATTTATGTTTGTGATTAATTGATTTATGCATTTGGGTGCTCTCACATTTGGCGCATAAATGTTTACAATTGTTAGGTCTTCTTGATCTATAGACCATTGATTATGATATAATGCCCTTCTGCATCCCTTGATACAGTCTTTATTTTAAAGTCTAGATTGTCTGATATAAGTATGGCTACTCCGGCTTTCTTTTGTTAACCATTAGCATGATAGATGGTTCTCCATCCCCTTATTTTCAATCTGAGGGTATCTTTAGGTCTAAAGTGGGTCTCTTGTAAATAGCTTATAGATGGATCTTGTTTTCCTATCCATTCTGTTACCCTATGTGTTTTGGTGGGAGCATTGATTCCATTGACATTTAGGGTGAGTACTGAAAGATATGAATGTATTGCCTTTATGATGCTTCTAGAGTAGGAGTTTCTGTTGGTGTTCTCTGTTCCTTTCTAGTCTTTGTTGCCTTTGGTCTTTTTTTTTTTTTTTAATGTTCTCCCCTCAGATAGTCCCCCTTAGAATTTCTTGCAGGGCTGGTTTAGTGGTCACAAACTCCTTTAATTTTTGTCTGGGAAACCTTATCTCTCCTTCTATTTTGAATGACAGCCTTGCTGGATAAAGAATTCTTGGCTGCATGTTTTTCTGATTCAGCACATTGAATATATCCTGCCACTCCTTTCTGTCCTGCCAAGTTTCTGTGGATAAGTCTGCTGCAAACCTGATATGTCTTCCCTTATAGGTTAAGGACTTTTTTCCCTTGCTGCTTTCATGATTCTCTCCTTGCCTGAGTATTTTGTGAATTTGACTATGATATGCCTTGTTGATGGTCAGGTTTTTTTAATCTAATGGGGGTCCTCTATGCTTCCTGGATTTTGATGTCTGTGTCTTTCCCCAGGTTGGGAAAGTTTTCCACTATGATTTGCTCACATAACCCTTCTACCCCTTCTTCTCTCTCTTCATCTTCTATCCCTACTTCTCTCTCTTCATCTTCATCCCCTATGATTCTGAGGTTGTCCCTTTTTAATGAGTCACTGATTCTCTAATTCTTAAATGGTGCTCTTTTGCCTTAGTCTTCCTCTCTTTTCTCCTGCTTCATTTTTCTCTATAAGTTTGTCCTCTATATCGCTGATTCTCTGTTCTGCCTCATCCATCCTTGCCACCGTGGCATCCATCTGTGATTACAGCTCAGTTATAGTATTTTTTATTTCATTCTATTTTTTACTTCTTTTATCTCTGCAGAAAGGGATTCTAATCTATTTTCGACTCCAGCTAGTATTCTTATTGTGATTCTAAATTCTGGTTCACACATCTTGCTTGTATCTGTGTTGATTAATCCCTGGCTGTTGTTTCTTCATGCTCTTTCTTTTGGGATGAATTCCTTCGTTTTGTCATTTTGAAGGGAGATAAGGAATTAATGAGGTAGAAAAATTAACATTAAAAAATTAAAATTAAAAAATATTAAAATTAAAAAGTAAAAATACACACAAACAAAAATCAAGTAAATGATGCTAGATCCTAGGTGTGTTTGGTCTAGGTGTTGAAAGTGGTTTGACAGATTAGAGAAAAAAAAGGGGGAGAGAAGGAAATTGTTGGAGAATTTGAAAAAATGAATACACTGAAGTATACTAAAATGAGATGATAGGCATAAAATTGAATTTGAAAAAAATTACACAAAGTAAAGAATATAGTAGAAAAAATAAAGAAAAATATTTTCAATACAAATTAAAAATAAAAATGAATTTTTCTCTTTCTGTATTCAAGAAAAAGAAAAGAAATGAAAAGGAGAAAAAAGTGAAAAAAAGGAAATTGTTTGAAAATTTGAAAAAGTGAATACACTGAAGTAGACTAAATAAAATGATGGAGGTAAAATATAATTTGAAAAAAAATCACATAAAAGCAAAAAATATAGTAAAAAATTAAAGAAAAATATTTTAATAGAAATTGAAAGTTAAAATGAAGTTTTTCTCTTTCTGCATTCAAGAAAAAGGAAAGAAACTAAGAAAAAGAAAAAGGAAAAAAGGAAATAGTTTGAAAATTTGAAAAAGTGAATGCACTGAAGTAGACTAAAATAAAATGATGAAAGTAAAATAGAATTTGAAAAAAAATTACACAAAAATAAAAGTATAGTAAAATTTTAAAAATATTTTTAATAAAGATTGAAAATAAAAATGATTTTTTTTCTTTCTTTATTCAAGAAAAAGAAAAGAAGTGAAAAAGAAAAAAAAAGGAAAGAAAGAAAATTGAATAGATCGACCTGCTAACTGATTGAAATTGTACTGAAATTAGTTCGTTTTCCCCGAGAAGTCAGAGTATGAAGTGCTTTATAGTCCATAAACTAATCAGGTGGTGAGACTTGTGTTGAAGAGTAAGGTTGGCCCAGGTGGGCAGGGCTCAGTGTAAAGCCTCCATTCTCCACTAGATGGCACTGCTTACCTACTAGGGTGGAGTGTTGTGGTGCTTGTAGATGCATCTGTGCATGCGTGGGAGTGGTGAAAATGGAGTCACCCAGCTCCCCAGTCTTTAGTATCACAACTCTGTTCTCACCAATCAGCAATTTTGCACCAGTCCTCTGTCATCAGTTTTCGTCCACTCCCCACTTTTTCACTGTCCATGACCAAGCCCCAGGCAGTACCTCTCTCCCGAGTTTTGTCTCAGATGTGGCTGTTTTCCCTGGCCCCTTACTTCGAAGGACTGCAGCTTTGACCAGTTCCACTCCTCTGCGGGAGGTTCTCACTGATCAATGGCTGAATGTCAGCTGTACCCAGGGATGCTTGCTTTACCCTCCTGCTGCCCGTGCCCCGAGACTGCATCCAGGTGCCAGCCCACCCCAGAAAAAATTCGCAAGATAGTGTAGCAGCAACTTTTCAGGGATTATGGAAAATGACCACACACATCTGGCACCAGGCTTCACCCTTAATGACCTTATTCCAGCGCCAGTGAATGTGGCTGTTTTCTGGGGTCTGCTGGGACCAGGTGGCTTCAACAGTCTCTACCAAATGTCTTTCCAGCAGTGGAACCGCTTTTCCCCATGTGGCCCAAGAACCTCCCAGACCCCATACTGCTCCTGGGGATTCGGCTTCCCACCAGGGCACCACCAGGTATCGAGCTGTGGAGTTGCAGACTTTGCACTCCCCTTGTTTACAGTCTTAATGGAATTTAAACCCTCTCCTTTCTCCTTTCTCTGTTTTTAGTTTAGTCCCTGCAGCTGTTTCCAATTATCCACTTTCTCTCTAGCTGCTTTTGGGAGGGTGCTTTTCCCATATTCTCCCCCTTCCCCCATCTCCATCCTCTCTCTGCCCGCAATAGCACCTCCCTGCCCACCTAGGCTTCTCTCTCCCCAAGTTCACCTCTCCATGCTGTGTACCTGCTGAATTCTGTGGTTCAGGTTGTGCAGATTGTTGTGTTAATCCTCCAATCAGTTTTCTAGGTATGCAGGATGGTTTAGTGTTGGTCTGGCTGTGTTTCATGGACGCAAGACACACAAAAACTTCCTTGCTGTTCCACCATCTTGGCTTTTCCCCTCATGATCTCATGGCTTTTGGGATCAAGCCCTGCATTGGGCTCTTTACTGGTAGCATGGAGCCTCCCTCTCTCTCTGGTTCTCACCTGCTTGCACACACACACACGCACACACACACACTCTCTTTCTCTCTCTCTCTCCCTCTCAAAATATATAAATAAACTCAAAAAAATAGTTACTGACAGGAAGTACTTACTACCGTCATCTTAATTTTTTCTATTTTACAATTCTTTAATTCTTTTTTTTTTTTTTTTGGTAGTGGTATGATTCCTTTCTCTTTATTTGTGTTACGACTATAGGTTTATGCTTTGTGGTTACTATGAGGCTTACCTGAAATGCACTGTAGGTATAAGAGTATATTTAAGCTAAAAACAATGTAACTTTAATAACATACAAAAACTATACACTTTAATTCTCCACATTTATGTTATTGATGTCACAATATACAGCTTTTTTATATTATGTGCTCATTAACAAGTTACTGTAGCTACAGTTATTTTTAATAATTTTAACTTTTATACTTGAGTTGAAAATGATTTATTTAGCAGTATTAGATAATGTTTAACTTGACTATATGCTTACCTTTGCTAGTGAGCTTTCTCCTTTTGTATGTTTCATGTTGCTATTTCATTTCAACCTAGAGAACTGCTTTTACCATTTCTTGCAAGCCACGACTAGTGGTCATGAACTCCCTTAGCTTTTATTTGTCTACAAAAGTATTTCTTCTTCATTTCTGAAATGCAGCCTTGACAGAAATAGTATTTTTGGTCAGAAATCTTTTTCTTTCAGCATTTTTAACATGTCTTCCACTCTCCCCAGCCTGCAAGGTTTCTTGCTGAGAATTTCCCCTATAGCTTGATTAGTTTTATTATGTGACAGGTCACTTATCTCTTGCTGTTTTACAGGGTTTTTTTTCCCTCTGTTTTGATTTTTAACTATTTTATTATAATGTTAATCAGTGAATGCCTCTTAATATTATACCTCAATATTTGGTCTGTCTGGGGTTCTTTGGAAATCATGGATCTATTTCTATGATTATTTGTTTAAATACACTTTTGAACTCTTTCTTCTTTTAAATTTTTTTAATGTTTATTTATTATTGAGAGAGAGACAGGGAGACAGAGCAGCAGGGGGAAGGGCAGAGAGAGACACAGAATCCAAAGCAGGCTCCAGGCTCTGAGCTGTCAGCACAGAGCCCGACGCAGGGCTTGGATCCATGAACTGCAAGACCGACCTGAGCCGAAGTCAGATGCCAACCAACTGAGCCACCCAAGCACCCCACTTTTGAACTCTATTTCTCTGCTCCTTCTGTGAGCATACATAAATTAACTGTTAGTGTCCCATAAGTCAAATTTGTATTCAAATTTGTATTTCAAATTATTTATCTTAGAGTGACTCCAATAATTTTATTTTGCATGATTGTGTCCACTATTGAAAATCTCTATTGTATTTTTCGGTTCAGTCGTTGTGTTCTTCAGCGCCAGGATTTCTGTTTGGTTCTTTTTTTATGGTTTTACTTTCTTTATTAATCTTCTCATTTTCTTTATATATTGTTCTTTATATATTGTTTCCCTGATTTCATTTAGTTGTCTGTCCATGTTCTCTTATAGCTCGCTGA
This sequence comes from Panthera tigris, assembly GCF_018350195.1. Taxonomy (NCBI): domain Eukaryota; kingdom Metazoa; phylum Chordata; class Mammalia; order Carnivora; family Felidae; genus Panthera; species Panthera tigris. The sequence goes on from NC_056677.1 coordinate 50,467,537, forward strand.
GCTACTTTAAGACAATTATTTTGAATTAATTGTCAAGCAGTTTATTTATTTTTATTATTTAATGCTTATTTACTTTTGAGAGAGAGAGAGAGAGAGTGCAAGCAGGGGAGGGGAAGAGAGAGAGGGAGAAAGAGAATCCAAAGGGGTCTCTACACTGACAGCAGAGATCCCAATGCAGGGCTGGAAATCATGAACTGGGGAATGCTTACATGACTGAGCCAACCATTTGCCCTCAAGCAGTTTATTTATATATCTCTCTTTTTTTCCAATTTATTTATGGTTGGTTATTGGAGCTTTATTCATGTCCGTTAGTGGTGTCATATTTGCCTTATTCTTCACATTCCCTGTAGCTTTGTATTTGGTGTCTCTTCACTGGAAGGAGCAGGCATCCTTTCCACCTGGTTTGGACAGGTAAAAACCTCCTGGTTAATGGTTTGATTCCAGTGTCATGGTCATATGGGGCTGTAGCCACATCCTGTGTATGCTTCTGGCTCCACAGTTGGGTCTGTGGTTGGTAGGCCTATTATGGGGGGGGGGGCGTTATTGATGGTCAGTCCCTCTTCAATCTTCACATCTTTCCAGGGGACAAATTTTGTGGGGTGGGGCTATGGACCCCTGCTGGCAGGAAAGACAAGAGAGGGTTGATAAGGAAAAGGCTGGGACAAGGCAAAGTGAAAGGGATCAGTCATTTATCTGAGATAAATTTTTCATATAGGCATGGGGGTGAGGGCACTGGCACAGGGATTTCTCCTTGAGGCAAATTTGCAGAGATAGGTTGGGGAATTCTCCAATAGCATAAAGGAAGGAAGTGTTAAGGTCCCCTTCTTTTTGTTTGCAACAGTTTTATTTACATAATTTACATAACAAAATTCATCCTTTAAAAAGTGTATATGTCGGTGCTTTTTAGTATATTCACATAATGGTGCAGCCATAAACACATTTAATCTAAATCATTTTCATCCCCCACCCCAAGAAGAAATACTTTACCCATTAACAGTCACTTTCTGTCCACTTCTCAGCCCCTGGCAATTGATAATCTATTTTCTGTCTCTATGGATTTGCTTTTCTGGACATTTCATAAAAGTGAAATCATACACAATTTTTTGAATTTGGCTTCTCTCATATAGTACAGTGTTTTCAAGTTTCATTCACGTTGTAGCAGGTACCAGTATTTCATTTCTTTTTATGGTTGAATAATATTCAATTACAGGGATATACCGTGTTGCTTATCCATTCATCAGTTGATGGATGTTTGGATTGTTTCCACCTTTGTCAATTATGAATAAATCTGCTTTGAACACATGTGTACAATTTTTTTGTGTAGAAATGTTTTCATTTCTTTAGGGTATATACTTAAGAATGGAATTGCTGCTGAGTTATATGTAACTCTACATCAAGCTTTTTGAGGAACTCAGGCCCAACTTTTAACAATTTGAGTTTTTACTATGCCTTAGACATTGTGCTGTTTTCCATGTTATTATTTTCTCCTTACAAAAATTATGTAGAGTAATTACTAAGTATTCTTATTTCTATTTAACAGATGGGGAAACTGAGGCTCATAGAAATGATATCATCTGCCTATTGTCCCACAGCTAAGAAGTGAATGATGCAGCTAGGATTTGAACCCAGTCTGGCTCCAGAATTCGTGGAGGAGGATATGGCCAGACAGAAGTAAAACAATTATTACTCCAAAAAATGATGACTTCAGATTATCATATCCATTTTATATTGGAAGTTTGGATTCTGGTTTTCATTGACTAAAAGTGGTTAAAAGTGCAAACCCTATAGCTAAATGTCTTGGGCTTGTGTCCAATCTATGATACTCAGTACTTATAGGACCTTGAACAATTTGCTTCACCAACATGTGCCTCAGTTACCTCATACGCAAAATTATTAAATGGCATTTTTCTCATAGGTCTGTTGCAAGGGTTAAATTGATTTAATATATGTAATGTGCTTAGAATAAGGTTGGTATATATGGTAAGTGCTCAATAAATCTTAAAGAAGTATGGTCCAGGGCCCTCTCAACTTTTGGATCATGCACCCCATTAGTAAAACATTTCTGAGCACATCTTCCCAATATGTGTACTTATTATAATCATGTACTACTGACAATCCATACTGGGACAGCGTAAGTTTCTTCTTATTTGTCAGATAATAGAGAAGTTTTAATATTTTCTTCTGTATTTCCCATGAATAATCTTGTGTGCTTCACCCTGGCCTAGTTCTACATGGGGCACCCAAGCCTAGAGTGGGAGAAGAAGTGACTTACCCCAGACTCTCTACTCCCTGGCATCTCTGAACTTAGATCAGTTTGAATGGGGGTGGGGTTTAAGTGATGAATACTCACAAGTTTGGTAACCTTGACTAGTCACTTCAAATGAGCCCTCTCCTGTGTGAAATGTGGCTAATAACCCCATTGCCAAATGGTTGTCAAGAGGATTACATGAGACCCTAGATATGGTAATGTCATTAAAAATGGATAAATTGTCTTAGGCCTATGTCTCCTATGTGGGTAGGAAAAGGGATAGGTGCAGGCAAGGTGAACAAGGGACTCCTAGGGGTTATAAGCATAAGGTCTTTCTTTTAGAGGTTTCCTCGGAGGGAAGAGAAGCATCTGTTACCTATAAAATAATATGGGTGGTTTCCATTTTACAGACATCTACACCTTACCAAGTAAAGGGAATGGCCTTAATCGTTCTCTGGGTGGATATAAAGTACAGGTGAGTACCAGATGTAAAAAGGTCTTTTTATTTCTCAAAACGGAGAACAGCAGAAGAGTCCAGAAAATTCCCCTGTCTCAGCCATGTTGGGTTTCCAACCACAATGAGCACAGAGTAAATGCTGAGCCCAAAAATGATAAAGTAAAACTCTAAGATTCCTCTGGATCACTGTGCTCTCTTTCCAGGGCACAGGGAGCTGGACAGGGCTCTAACAGCCTTTGAGTCACCACCTTCAATTCACAGAAGAGGGAAATATGACCCTGGAAAACCTACTTCCTTTCTTCCTTTCCTTGAATGTCACAGTTAATTAGTGTAATAACAGCCTTTATTTTTTGAACTACCACTGTAGTAGACGCTTGACATATATTAACTTATTTTATCATAATAACAAATACTTATGAGGCTCAGAAATTATTTTGACCTCAAGTAACATAAAAATCATCTGTGACTTAATGAAATTGGAGTTTCTTTCCTTCACACAGTAACAATCCAGAGATAGGTGGTTGCTGCTTATTTCTGTAGTTTACTGATATCATCAGGGACCTAGTCTCTTCCCATCTTTCCCTGCTACCAGCTTTAGCATACAGGCCTTTAGCTTCTTCCTTTTATTTTGTGTTTACATGTAGCTGCCCCAGCTTCAGGCATCATATCCACATTCAAAGTAGGGAGAAGAAAAGAGGTGTTGGTGCCAGCCATATTTCTCCCCTTTATCAGAAAAGCAAAAAAATAATCAGAAACCAGCCCCCTACCAACAGATTTTCTCTTACATTTCCTTATCAAATGTTGCTTATATGGCTGCCTCTTGCTACAGGAGAAGCTGGAAAAATGGTACTTAATTGAGCATGTTGTTACTTCAAACAAAATTGGGGTTTAAGTTGCAAATAAGAAAGGATCAATGTACATTAGAAGGCAATCAACAAGTTTTCAGCCACAGGGAAATACTATTATAATCATTATTTTACAAATAGGGAAAGTGAGGCATGAAATAGTTAAGTAACTTACCCAAAGTCACATAGCCAACAAACAGTAGAGCTAGGATTTAAACTGAGGCTATCTGGCTCTACACCAGTGATCCTGGAACATTATTTGTGACAATCTACTTTAAAAAAAAAAAAACTTTAATATTGCACCCAGTATACATAACTTCTAAATTCAAAACACCACATAATTTTTTTTTACCTGCAATACTCTATTATTTTCTATTCTATTCCATACAATTCTATTATTTTATATTTTAATGCTAGTCATACTCAACTGATATCATGACCTTGCAATTTGAAAACAATTTTAGTGCATTGCCTGGTTTCAATGCCACACTTTCCTAATGGGATTTCTGGGGGTGCTAAGAAAGATGTCCTTGTGCTATGTCACTTTCCACTGCTGCCTGAAATGTCTCTATTTCTTTCTTTCCTTTTGTCTAAATAGTTGTTTCTTATTGAGTCTCATCCAGGAAGGTAGATGGTTTATTTGAGGTTCTTGTTTTATACAGCTAGATGCAATTCCAAACTTACAAAAGTACCAATGCTTCAGTGAGAATGTATAATACTTCATACAGTACATAGTGAGTCCTAATTCATGTGTCTTAGCTGAATCTCCCCAAGAAGCACATCTAATATGAGGGGAGTAAGTTATACGGGTAAGTGAAGGCAGCCAATAAGGGGTGTGTTATTAAACCAGCTACTGTAGAGTAGGCAGTTGAAGCTGGATCCCTAGAGAAGCTCCAGGGAAAAGTGTCAAATACACTTTTGAATTGTCACACCTGAGGAGCAAAGGAACTGGGACAATTATACCTTCCTTCATCAGTCATTCGTTAAGGGCTACTCCCAGGACAAGGAAAACAGTAATCCCCATTCCTGCAGTAATTCTGGTCTGCTATATTCTAGACATACATATTTAGGACTGAAAATGAGTGCGGGTTGCCTTAGCTAAGGCTGAACAGGAGACAGAAGGTATGAAATCTGGTGACCAGGAGGCTGGACATTTATGAGGGTTCTAGCTTGAAGCTCTACTTGTGGTTGGTTTGCTATGAGAGCTTTTAATCTCCCATTTCTCATCCCCAAAATTCACACATACACAGAAATTTGTACCTGAAAGCAGTTTACCATTCATAAACACAATGCAAGTTGGAGCAATATCTAATTTGTTTATTTCTATATTCTACAAACTGGAAGTGTTTACCTGGCAGGCAGGTAAATATTTTGTGGCTTAATAAATAAATGAATACAGAGGTTTTTACTCAATATGATCTGATTTAGTCATGTCATTCTCTTCACGCAAAATACTCTGTATCTATTCCTTTTTCCAAACTCTGCTCCATGAATTTTCCACATGTGTGTAAAAACTTTAATCTTGTCCAAAGAGAGATCCTGCCTTTACTCTCAGCTTCTGGGAGGTAATCTTTAAGCACTTGGAATGTTGTCTCTGATAAGAATGTTTTTGTTTGCCTGGAAGACTCTGGTCACCTGACAGTCTAACAATGTGATTTAGGGTGGCATTTTTGGCCACACCAAAGATGTGATTTAGGGTGGTTCTCTGGTTTACCTGACATCAGCCCACTTTCTGAGGAGACTGGAGACTGGGATCAGCTACAGGGACAGTGATGGAGCCCCAATAAAATCTCTAGAAGCTTGAGTGGATTTCTCTTCCCAGCAATACTCAATGCAAATTGTCATATATTGATGCTAAATAAGTAACACTGTTCCAAGTCCACAGGGAAAGGACAACTGAAGCTCTCCATTTGGTTCTTTCTTGGACTCTTCTCTGGTTTCTTTCATTAACTGATTTTAATCTGCACTATATAGGTTTCATAAACCATGGCTATAACAGTTCTGTGAGTCTTTCTAGTGAATTATCAAACCTAAGAGTGGTCTTGGGAATCCCTGGACTTGTAATTGGTGTCAGAAGGAAGGATGATCTTATGTGTACCGTCCCCCCTAACTTCTCAGTTGCTCTAACCTTCGCAACATGGTAGAATTGTCCCTGTCTTCTGAGGCCGTTCAAACCCTTCTTTTTTTGGTAGAGGTTTCTAATGTTCATCCATATCTAGTTCTCCTTCCCTTCTGAACCCATAGGACATTTACAGTTTCCTGTTCCCTTGAAGTGGGATGAAACCATGTGATCAATTCTGGCCCTTTGGACTGTGACTGAAAGCAGGGATAGAGAATTTAAGTGTAAGTAGGAAACACTCTAAGGCTCTTTCTCCAGCAGTGATGATTACGGAAGTATGTGTTAAGATGGAGGTATAGCAGTCTTTTGAGAACAAACTGAGGGTTTATGGCGGGTGGGAGGGAGGGGTGGATGGGTGATGGGTATTGAGGAGGGCACCTGTTGGGATGATCACTGGGTGTTGTATGGAAACCAATTTGACAATAAATTTCATAATAAAAAAAAGAACATTTCCATCAAAAAAAAAAAAAAAAAGATGGAGGTATAGCAAAGCAGAAGCACCCCAGACCATGTACTATCACATGGCAGATAGCTGATTTGGAGAGTTATTGGGACCTACAGAAAGATTTGCATGGGAAGAAATAAACTCTTGTTGATTAAGCCATTGAGATTTGGGGAATATCTGTTCCTTCAGCACAACCAAACTTATCCTTACTGTTTACAAAGATTTCCTCAATCAGAATTAACCTCTCCATTCTCTGAGTACCTCCAGGCCCCCATCCATCCCTGTTAGGATCCATTCTTATATGTTCTGAGTGACCATAGATAGAAACTTTATTTTAGTCATCTTGGTATCCCTACAACGTCTGGCCCAGAGTACATACTCAGGATATGTGGGTTGAATCTCATTCATCTGGTTGACAGATCTGTGAAGAAGCATGGCTGTTGTGGAGATGGACATAGCATCATCTAGGAATCTGGCTTAAATAACCTATTGGTGAGCTAACTAAAAATAATAGAGGTTTCTGAAAAACACAGGTCTACTGTATGCCCACGTACCATCTTCCCCCTACCCCTTTCTCAACTATATGAGAAAACAGTGTCCCTGTGACACTCCTGGAGAAGGAGGACACAGCCCAAGACAGAAATTGAGGAGATTAAACAAGAATAGTATGCTTCCAGGGGACATGAATCTTACTGCCAAATGTATCTCTTCAACTGTGTTGCAAAACCCCGCTGATTTAATCTACCTATGGCCAGACCGAACTGTTGTCCTGCATGTAGTGGACTTAAGACTTATGCCAAGAAGTCTCACTTTACTATCTTGGGCCTGACAGGGAAAAACCTGGACAAACAAGGTCTACTTCATCAGCCCCATATCTTAGAAGCTTCTGGAAGCCAGTAGTGAGCAGGTCAGCATGACTAAGAAAATCCCAAAGGGGCCAAAACTAAGTGGGCCAAGCAGCACAGTGGTGGCCTCAGTGGCTGAAACACTGAAGTAATCAGAGGCCTCAGTCCTTCACTCACTTGCTATCAGTACTAAGAGACAAAAGGACGTACGACTGCAATCACATGTTGGAGGCCTATATTAGAAAACTTAAGAGGGCTCTCAAGGAGAGTACAAGGAATTATACTCATTCACACGTTAATATCAGCTCATTTCATATTTTTGCTTCCAGCCATTCCCCAACCCATGCAGCCCCATGAGAGCAAGCATCTCTGAACTTAGATCAGTTTGAATGGGGGTGGGGTTTAAGTGATGAATACTCATAAGTTTGGTAACCTTGACTAGTCACTTCAAATGAGCCCTCTCCTGTGTGAAATGTGGCTAATAACCCCATTGCCAAATGGTTGTCAAGAGGATTACATGAGACCCTAGATATGGTAATGTCATTAAAAATGGATAAATTGTCTTATTGAAGAAGTCATTGGTCTCCTACATCAGACCCTATATACACATAGGTCAGGGATGACTTGTTCTAGGAAGAGGACTTTCCTGGAAGCTGGGAAGAGTTTCCCCTCTCCATTCTAGTTCTGCCTATCTGGGCACACGACAGATCTCTCTTTCTACCTCTGAGCCTCCCAGAAGATCCTGAGGAAAGTAGAATAAGCAGCCATCATCCTTGATACAATGATCTTGGGATGAGCTAAGGCCTTCCTCTTTTGAAAGCCTCCTAAATATACTTTAAATCTACTGTCCCTTCTATACCTAGTCAAGGGGAGAAACTTAGAAAGACAAATTGTGGGTGCCTGGGTGCCTCAATCAGTAAAGTGTATGACTCTTGATTTTGGCTCAGGTCATGATTTCATGGTTTGTGACATCGAGCCCTGCATCAGGTTCTGCACTGATAGTGTGGAGCCTTCTTGGGATTCTCTCTCTCCCTCTCTCTCTGTCCCTCCCCAACTCACATGTACATGCTCATGCTCTCTCTCCCTCTCAAAATAAACATTAAAAAAGGCAAATTGGAAAGTTAATTAGTCAAGTTGCACTTTAATCAATGGATATAGGGTGTTTTGTAACAAAAGAGAGCAGCAAGTGGATAAATGCTCTTAGCAAATAAACTTGTAAGTAGTAGAGCTATTCTTTTGATGAGACATGTTTGATTTTAGGTACCTTAGGAGAGAATCAGCTGCACCTCAGAGTGTAAGACCCCAAGAATTTGTCTCCAAACTCTCCATTATAGAACCCCCAGAAGGTATGGAGTACTGAGACTACAGTCCTCTTGCTCTGCAGGGGGTAATTGAGATTCACCTTTGGAAGCTGATGAGGCTGAGAATTAGCAAGACAGAGAAGGGACTGCTGAGAACTGAGGTTTCTGAGTGTGATTAAACAGATGTCAGAACCCATGGGAAAGGGAAAGAGGTTAAGAGAAAGCCAAGAAATGGAGAAAGAGTAGTTTACTGAAGGATATATTTTAATAATTACTTTCTCTGAATCTGGGATTAAGGGCATCCCTTAGACCTAGATACACAGGGCTCACACCCTGACCCAGAGGTACCACACCTGCTCCTCCTCCTAACTCTGTAGCTTGGAAAAATTACCTGGTCCCTTTTAGTAAATAAGCACTTTATTAGGGTGTTTAGTCACTCTGGAAGCAGGCAGGTGAGGCACTGCCAGAACAAACCCACTATTGCATCTCTGATGGGCAGGTTAAGACACCACATGGAGGCTTTGTAGGCAGCAAGGAGCATCTACTTGCAGGCAACACTATGATGAAATATCTGTAAGGTCACTCCACCCACTTTGGGTAATGGTTAAGGAATGTGTCCACTTCTGAGGAGAAAGAACCAGAATATGATATGGCCTCTGAGTGGGTCCAAAAAGCAGCTGTTAAGCTCATGTGAGTGCCCAGGGCAGGTACTGGACTTGTAGCTGCAAGAAAAAAGAATGGGGTCAGGAATGGGTCCTCAAGTCTTATTAAAGGGACAGGTGACATGAAGGACAGTCCCAGCTATAAAGATACTTGAAGTGTCCCTCGTTACAGGATCAAACTTGGTTCTTATGGTCCACTCTTCTAGAAAGGACATGGAAGTTCATAAACAGCCCATGAGATGCCTGACAATGGAATAGCATGGTCGGCAGGCCAAGACTAGGTTGGAATAAACTGCCCCCAATCAGGAAACTCCCTTTATTTTGCAGTTAGTCACACACACACACACACACACACACACACACACACACACAATGGCAAGAAAGCTGTGCCTGGAAGTGTCTTTTTACTTCTTTTATTGAACTCCATATATATTTTCATAAGGCTTTGTGTCATTACAACATCATATTTTTGTTGTTAAACATTTTTTTAAACACACAACTTTGACACTTGTTTGACAGGGTCAAACAGTCAGAATAAACAAAATAATAAACTGGCAAATGCAGAGCAGCAGGGGTAATCAAAATCACTGTTACCCATCTATCCACCCCAGCCCACCCCAGCCCCAAAGCACTAAAAGATCACTATTTGGCTTCACACTAGAATTGTTGGAACTCTCTTGTTGCTGTCCTTGATAAATCCATTAGAGTTATACACATAGAGAGAAGAGGAGAGAGGGAGAGAGAAAGAGGAGTTGGATTTCTGTGTTAGGACCATCCCACAGCAGGGCCCATAGAACACACTAGCAAAGCCTTTTGAAGAGCAAATCCAGGCCTCATTGAATTGAGGAAAGGGGAGCTCAGGGGCCATGCACACATAGAGGAGATTTACAGAGTTCTTGGGGATAGCACTGCTGTGGGGACACAGAATAGACCTGGGCCCTGATCTCAGGTAATAGGGCTCTACTTGGGGTTGTTGATCACTGGTCTGCTTTGCTACCATAGGCTGGGGGAACACTCCAACCAATGGTAAACTGATGTTTCATTGTTTTCACTAGTTATTGGCATTTGGTGAGGCCAGTGGTTTGGGTAGATGAAAGGTGGGTGGCAAGGGGTAATACCCCTGATCCTGGAGCTCTGAAACAGGCTCAGGGGAGAAGGGCATGGAGGGAGGGTAAGGGGGCTTGGCTAAGAGATGTTGTAGGCCCAGGGACTTGGCCAAGCATCTCCTCTTGGTTTGCTCCTAGCCCCTGGAGAAATGTCACAGTTAAGCCTAGTAGAGAAAAATGGAAAGTAGGAAAAGGATGTATACTCAAGGGAGGCCTACACAGCCATTGAAATACATGCTGTTTTCCAGGGAGGTCGTTTTAGCTTAGGTGCTGGATACCAGTTTCCTTGCCAAGGGGGCTTAAGTAGCTGAGTCATTTGCTGAGCAGTCATGGCCAGTCCCGAGCCCCAGCCCTCTGCGCAGCTCAGGTTTACCCTTGGCTTACCCCACAAGTCTGATTTGAATGTGGTGGAATGGAAGCATAAACAGCTTGTAATTTGATTCCCACAGAGGAAAAACTCCCAGCCTGGGCAGGGCCTGGTCTGGGTCAGGAGGCATAGAGCGGCAATCAAGTCAGCTATGCTAAGGACTTCATGCAGCCATAGCTGCTGCTTAGTAAGCTGAGGTCCTTTCATGATGAAGTTTTCTCCCATAGACTTCAGAACAGACTCACAATTTCCAGATTCCTCCCTTAAGTGGTTCTCCATAGCAGGGCCCATTCTCACTTCTTTGTACTTCATTCCCTTGCTGTTCAAGGTCTGTTCACCTGAAGGGCTATGTGGGGAGGAGGAACAGGCACTCCTGCACCCATAGGGAGCCTGCCCCTTAGTGGGAGAAGTTAGATTTGCCCAAGTATAAAGCCTGCCTAAAATAAGCCTGAGGGTAGTGTCTCTACCTCAGATCTTTTCTCCACAGGGAAGAGTCCCCTGGGCTCTTCACTTACTTGCTTCCAATGTCCTGGGATGAGAGAATATTGGAAACAGGGCCTACTTAGAGTCACAGGAGTTCTTTAACTACGCTAATAGCAGCAATTCTCCTGTGCCAGAACAGGAGAAACAAGGACTATAGGGAGAGGGGAAGGAAGGAATCATGGAAGATTGTCCATGCAGTCTGTTAACAATAGGGGAAGTCTCACAAAACCTGAGTGGTAGGAACTGCAGGTACATATCTGGGGCTGAGGCTGTGTCTTTCCATGCCCATCCCTGTTCTTTCCTTCAAGAGTTTAAGGTCGGTTTTGTATCCTGTCCAGGTCAATAATTTGAAGGCAGCTGATGATCTTGGTCAGATGGGCTCTGTCGTGACCCCTTCATAGACTCCTATAAATGCTGCCTAAACTATCTGAAAACGGAAGTAGGGATGACCAGTCCCCTGAAATGATTGCAGTGGGGAACCCCAACTTTAAGCCCACTTGGTGCTGGAGGCAATTGAATCCTTCTCCCCAGGAAGCAGAGTCTCAGCCTCATTTCTTCAAATTCAAATCTTTTAGCTTAGGGGAGGGAGAGGCCTACAAGGAACAGCATAACCAAAGCAGCTTAAAAAAGAGAATAATTGGCTCAAACTAAACCCCAGATACAAAACCGTCATGACCCAGCAGTGCTACAACATGGAAATACCAGTGCTAGAGAAGAGCCCAAATGCAGAATGTTCCCTGAACAGAAGTCCTCTCCAGCATTATTATTCTCTGACTCTCCCTTGATTCTGTTTGGTTTTGATCCCTCTACAACACCTAAAACACAGTGAAAGCAAGAGAAATATCAAGCAGTTATGTCACAGAGCACAACAGAGCATGTCTAGACTGGCACAAATGAGGACAGATGATGCAGGGAAAAGGCTGTCTGGGGCAACTGCCAGGCTGCAGAAACATTCACAGATGATCAGCTGAGGGAGAAGAGAAAGGTGAATCTTCCCTTTACCCATTGAATAGTAAAAGGAAAAAAAAAGAAATTTAAACTCCCAAACTCTATCACATCAAATTAAATTCAAAAGTCATCAGTATCAGTATCATCAGGAAAGAAAAAAGGCAATACAAACACATCTATGGTAATAATGACAAGTCAATGAATCACTCACAGGGGAGCAAAGAGATTATCTCAACAAGAAGAGGAACACATAGAAATACTATTTTCTGAAAATAAAGGGGATGGGGACAAGGTAAGAACAGAAAACTTTTAAGAAGGGATCACATATTTGGAAGTCATTGGTACCTCTTCCTACCAACTACAGATTTCACTTCCCCAAAACAACAGAAAATGGTTTTTGGTCCTTCTGTGTGTGTGTGTGTGTGTGTGTGTGTGTGTGTGTGTTTATGTGTATAGTCAAGGGTCTGTGTGTATATATATGTCTCTATATATATAAATATATATAAGCATATATATATTTATATATATATATAAATTTCAACAGTGCTTCTCCAAAAAAATGTCCATCTATAAATATAATTTTATTTACTTTATTTTAAAATTATCTGCCTCCCTGTAGGTATTATTTTTTGAAGGGGGTTAACCTGCTGAAGTTTTGCCAGAATGGTGACTGGCTGCGCTTGGGTTCGGTGAACTCAAAGACCTGCGACTGAGCGATGCCGTCGGGGACCAGGTACTGGCCCTGGTTTAACGGGTCCTGCGGTGGTGGGTAGGAAGGAGGAACTGAGCGGGCAGAGTTGACACCTAGAGTAGAGGGGAGATCAAAGGGAAATGGTATAAGTTAAGTAGCAAGGGGTTTCTCAAATGACCCAGTGGCCACTTTGGAAGGAAAATTCAAGGTAGTCAATTTTAGAGAGCATGAATTAGAATTGAAAATCTCCAAGGCAAGAATACGGGGCGCCTGGGTGGCTCAGTCGGTTGAGCTTCTGACATCGGCTCAGGTCATGATCTCACAGTTTGTGGGTTTGAGCCCCATGTTGGGCTCTGTGCTGACATCTCAGAGCCTGGAGCCTGCTTCAGATTCAGTCTCCATCACTCTTTGCACTTCCACTCATGCTCTGTCTCTCTGTCTCTCAAAAGCAAATAAAATGTTAAAAAAAATTAAAAAGAAAATCTCCAAGGCAAGAATTACATTCCTTAACAGATTTTGGAATGGTGTGACTACCGCAACAACAACACATGCTTTCCCATCTACTCAGGTATCACTGAGAAGTTTGTGGTGTTGCCACTATCCATTTTACAGATGACGACACTGAGAACTGGGGTGAAATGTCACACTCAAGGTCATAAAGTGAGGGACAGAGTTCACATTCTTTGATTTGTCAGTTCAAGCTCTTTTTATTTATTTATTTATTTATTTATTTATTTATTTATTATTTTTTAATATGAAATTTATTGTCAGGTTGGTTTCCATACAACACCCAGTGCTCATTCCAACAGGTGCCTTCCTCAATGCCCATCACCCACCCTTCCCTCCCTCCCACCCCCCATCAACCCTCAGTTTATTCTCAGTTTTTAAGGGTCTCTTATGGTTTGGCTCTTTCCCGCTCAACCTCTTTTTAAGAGACTGTTACACAGGACTGTTCTTGCAAATCACCCAACAATTTCCATTTAACTTCAAAGGTCTTTCGTTTCCTCCCTCCTCAACTCCCCCAAAGTGTCAAAAGAACCTGTTAAGAACTATTGACTTCAAAGCAGGTTTTTGGTGGATAAATGGTTTTCTAAAAGCCAAGGTACAAGTGATCCAGTATTCTACACCAGGTTGAGAATGCTGAAACCATATTTAATATGGAAGTGACATTGGTAGATGGGAGAAAGCAAAGAAGACATGATTCATGGAATACAAGGAAGATTGGAATATATTTGTAACCTTTCAAAGGGAACACTTCAGCGATTGCAACTTTCATAGAAGTGTTTGCAACCATCAAAACAAAATCCACATGAATAGACAATACAGGTGGGAGTGGGAGGCTAAACTGAAAGTTTAATCCTAACCTATATTCAGAACATAATAGGCTGGAGCATACAGCATATGATTTCAGAATTCAATGAAGATCTTTCTGCTGCTCCCAAAAAAGTTCCTCATCTGCTGGCCAATGTCTGTAATTTCAACATTACAGCTTATTTGTTTGCCTTTGTTTGATGACTTGATCCCATTACACTAGAAGTAGTGTTATATTGAGCCATCACCAGCCTTTGGCACTTAAGTGGGAAGGGATCAGTTCTTTCTAAAAGCTTTGTTTTGGTTCTTACTTTTGTTTCCCATATTTATTGATATATAATTGAAATATAACAGTCTGTAAGTTTAAGTTGTGCAATATGATAATTTGATATACATATATATTGCAAAATGATTACCACAATAAAGTTAGTATATCCATCACCTAACAAAATTACCTTTTTTGTGTGGTGTGAGCATTTAAGAACTCTTAGCAACTCCCAAGTACACAATAAGATATTGTTAACTGCAGTCACCATCCTGTACATTATATCCCCAGAACCTCTTCATCTTGTAACTAAAGTTTGTGCCCTTTGACCAACATGTTGATAGGTCCTACAATCCCAGCCCTGGCAACCACCAATCTACTTTCTATTTCTATAAATTCCCTTTTTTAGATTCTAATATAAGTGAGATCATATAGTATTTGTATTTTTGTTTTGCTTATTTCACATAGTATAATGCCCTCAAAGTCCATCCATGTTTCCATAAATGACAGGATTTCCTTCTTTCTATGGCTGAATAATATTCCATTGTATATACCACATTTATTTTATCTATTCATCTGCTGAAGGACATGCAGGTTGCTTGCTGTCCTGGCTATTGTGAATAATGCTGCAATGAACATGAGGGTGTAGACATCTCTTTGAGATCCTGATTTCATTTTCTTCCCATACACACAGCTCTATTTGCAATTTTTAAGGACCCTCCATACTATTTTTACAGTAGCTTACCAATTTGCATTCCTACCGTCAGTGCCCATTCCCTTTTTCTCCACATCCTCACCAGCACTTGTTATATCTTGTTGTTTTTTTTTTTATAACAGCCACTCTAACAAATACAGAAACTCATGGTTTTGATTCACATTCTTCTGATAACTAATTATGTTGAACATCCTTTCTTATACCTGTAGAACATTTACATGGGCATTTAAATATCTTCTTTGGGAATATGTCTATTTACATCCTTTGCCCATTTTTAATTGAACTATTTTTTTAGTTGAGTTGTATGTGTTGCTCATATATCTTGCATAGTAATCTCTTATCAAATATGTACTTTGCAAATATTTTCTCTTATTCTGTAGGTTGCCCTTTCATTTTGTTGATTGTTTCTTCTGTTGTGCAGAAGGTTTTTGTTTGATGTAGCCTCACTTTTTTTTTATTCTGTTGTTTGTGCTTTTGGTGTCATGTTCAAAACCTTGTTGCCAAAACCATGTCAAGGAGTATTTTCTCTACATTTTCTTCTAGGACTTTTTTATGGTGTTGAGTCTTATACTTAAGTCTTTAATCCATTTTGAGTTAATTTTTGTGAATAGTTTAAGATAGGGGTCTAATACATTGTCTTGCATGTAAATATCCAGTTTCCCCAATACTTTTTATAGAAGAGGCTATCCTTTTTCCATTGAGTATTCCTGGCCTCCTGATAAATATTAGTTGACTATGGGTTTATAATTGGGCCCTTGTTTCTTTTCCATTAGACTATATGTCAGATTTTATGCCAGTGCCAGATTGTTTTGATTACTATAGCTTTGGGATAAAGTTTAAAATCAGAAAGCATGATGCCAGAAGCTTTGTTCTTCTTTCTCAGGATTGCTTTGGTTATTCAGGATCTTCTGTGGTTCCATATGAATTTTAGAATTGCTCTATTTACCTCTGTGAAAAATGCCATGAAATTTGAGATAGGGATTACAATAAATCTATAGATGGCCTTGGGTAGTAGGGGCAATTTCAAAATATTAAGTATTACAATCCATGAACACAGAATATCATTCCATTTATTTATGTCTTCTTCAGTTTCTTTTATAAATGTCCAAATTTCTTTTATATATGTCCAATTTTATAAATGTACAGATTTTTAACCTCTTAAGTTAAATATATTCCTAAGTACTTTATCTCATTTTGTGTGTTGAAAATGGGATTGTTTCATTAATTTCTCTTTTGAATATTCATTTTAACAGAAACAAAAATGATTTTTATACATGTATTTTTTATCCTGAAACATTACTGAATTCCATTATTATTCTAGTATTCTAAATTTCTTAGGAGACTTTAGATATTTAAAATATCTTTAGATATTTAAAATATATTTAGATATGTATAAAATCATGTCATCTGGAAACAGAGAAAAATTTACTTCTTCCTTTCGTTTATTTCTTTTTCTTGCCTGATTGCTCTGTATAGGACTTCCAGCAGTATGTTGAATAGAAGTGGTGAGAGTTGGTATCCTTGTCTTGTTCCTGATATTAGAGGACAAGCTTTCAACCATTCGCCATTGAGCATGCTTATTAATTGTGGTAAGCTTGTCATATAAGGCATTGATTATGTTGGAGTATGTTCCTTATATACCAAATTTATTGAGAATCTTTATCATGAAAGTATTTTGAATTTTGTCAGATGCTGTTACTGCATCTATACAGATGATATTTGATTTTATCTTACTCTCTGTTAGTGTGGTGAATCACATTTATTGATTTGCATATGTTGAATGATCCCTGCTTCCTAGAGATAAATCCCACTAGAAGAGGTGTACAATCCTTTAATGTACTGTTGAACTTGGTTTGCTAGCATTTTGTTGATAATTTTTACATATATATTTATCAGAAATATTGGCCTGTATTGTCTTCTATTGTCTTTATCTGGCATTAGTGTTAGTGTAATCCTGGACTCATAAAATGAGTCTGGAAGTACTCCTTTCAAGATTTTGGAAAAGTTTAAGAAGGACTGGTGCATGTTCCACAGAATTCCCCAGTGAAACCATCTGGTCCTAGGCTTTTCTTTTTGGGAGGTTTTTGATTACTAATTCAATATACTTAGTCATTATTGGTCTGCTCATATTTTGTATTTCTTTTTTTCCATCAGTATTATTGAGATATAATAGACATATTACGTTGTATAAGATTAAGGTGTACAATATAATGATTTGATGTATGTATATACTGCAAAATGATAACCACATTAAGGTTACTTAACATCTGTCACCTTGCCTAGTTACATATTTTTTTTCTTTTGATGAGAAGTTTTAAGATCTATTCTCTTAAACTTTCAAATTTACAATACAGTATTATTAACTTAGTGACCATGCTATACAGAACTTATTTTATAAGCTTGTACCCTTTAACTACCTTTACCCATTTCCCCCATCCCACATCTCCTGCATCTGGCAACCACCAATCTGTTCTCTGTTTCTATGGTTTATTTTATTGCATTCCACATATAAGTGAGCTAATACAGTATTTGTCTATGAATTATTTCACTTATCATAATACCTTCCAGGTTCACCCATGATGTGGCAAAAGGCAGAATTTATTCTGTGTGTGTGTGTGTGTGTGCTTTATCCACATTTATTTTACCGATTTGTCTGCCAAAGGACATTTAAGTTGTTCCCATGTCTTGGCTATTGTTGAATAATGCTGCAAAAAACGTAGGGAGCAGGTATTTCTTTGAGATAGTGATTTCATTTCCTTTAGATATGTACTCCAAACTGGAATTACTAGATTATATGGTAGTTCTATTTTTAACTTTGTGAAGAACCTCCATACTGTTTTCCATACTGGCTGTACCAGCTTACATTCCTACAGTATACAAGGGTCCCCTTCTCTCCATATCCTTGTCAATACCAGTTATTGCTTATCTTTTATTAGCTATTCTAACAGGTGTGAAGTGATATCTCATTGTACTTATTTGCATTTCCTGATGATAAGTGATGCTGAGCACTTTTTCATGTACTTGGCCATTTGAATATTTTCTTTGGTAAAAATATCTATTCAGGTCTTTTGCCCCTTTTTAAATTGGATTATCTGTGGGATTTTGCTATTTCCAAACTGAATGCCTTTTGTCTCTGTCTCTTGCCTAATTGCCTTAGCCAGAAACTCCAGAACAATATTGAATAGAGGTAATGAGACTGGACATCCTTGCCTTGTTCCTGATT
Source organism: Panthera tigris (assembly GCF_018350195.1). NCBI lineage: Eukaryota > Metazoa > Chordata > Mammalia > Carnivora > Felidae > Panthera > Panthera tigris. Next base: position 50,485,568 of record NC_056677.1, read on the forward strand.
TGGGGGAAAGATATCAGTCTCTCATCAGTAAGCATGGGTGTTAGTTGTGGATGTTTTATAGATGCTCTTAAATATATAAAATCTTGTCATAGTCAATCAATTTTACTTCCTCTCTGATTCAGATACTGTTTCCTTCTTTTTCTTACCTGAATGCTCTTTGCTTAAGACTTCTAGTACTATATTGCATAGGGGTGATGAGATTGGGTGCTATCATGTTGTTTCTTGTATTAGAAGAATAGCTTTCAAATTTTCACCATGAAGTATGATGTTAGCTGTGGATCTGCCATGTATTGCCTTTATTATATTGAGGTACATTTCTTCTATACATAATTTGTTGAGAGTTTTTATCATGAAAGGATGTTGAATTTTGTCAAATGCTTTTTTAGATCTATTGAGATGATTGTATGATTTTTTATCTTTCTATTAATGTGGTGTATTACATTTTTTATTTGCATATGTTAAACCATCCTTGCATCTCAGTAATGAATCTCACTTGATGATGGTGTATGATATGATCCTTTTAATGTGCTGTTGAATTTTGTTAGCTAGTATTTTGTTAAGAAATTTTGCATCAGGAATATTGTCCTGTGGTTTTCTTTTCATGAAGTGTTCTTATCTGGATTTAGTATTGGTGTTAATGCTGGTCTCATAAAATGAGTTTGCAAGTGTTCTCGTCTCTTCAACTTTTTGGAAGAGCTTGAGAAGGATTGGCATTGATTCTTTAAATACTTGGTACAATTCACCAGTAAAACCATCTATTCTTGGGCTTTTCTTTGTTGAGAGGTTTTTTTTTTTATTACTAATTCAATCTTCTTATTCATTTTTGGTACATTCATATTTCTATTTCTTCATGATTCAATCTTAGTACATTGTATTTTTTTTTTTTAGAAATTATTCATTTCTTCTAGGTCATCCAAGTTTTTGGTGTATATTGTTCACATTATTCTCATGATTATATTTCTGTGGTATTATTTGTAATATGTTTAATTTCTGATTCTATTTATTTGAGTTTTCTCCCTCCTTTAGTCTAGCCAAAATTTGTCAATTTTGTTTATCTTTTCAAAAAATAGCTCTTAATTTCATTGAACTTTTCTATTGTTTTTCTGGTCTCTATTTCTCCTCTGATCTTTGGTATTTCCTTTTTTTCTGTTAACGTTGGGCTTATTTTTCTTCTTTTCCTTGTTCTTGAAGTGTAAAGTTAGGTTGTTTATTTGAATTTTTTTTCTTTGTGTAAGCATTATGGCTATAAACCTCCCTCCTAAAACAGATTTTGCTACATCCCGTAACTTTTGGTAGGTTGGATTTTCATTTTCATTTACTCAAGATATTTTTTTATTTCCCTTTTGATTTCTTCTTTGACTCACTGGTTATTCAGAAGTGTGTTGTGTAAATTCCACATATTTGTGAACTTTCCAGTTTTCCTCCTGTTACGGATTTTTAGATTCATACCACTGTGGTTGGGAAAGACACTTGATATGATTTCAGTCTTCTTAAATTTTCTAAGACTCGTTTTGTAACCTAACACATACTACTCTAGAGCATATTCCATTTGTGCTTGAGAAAAATGTGAATTCTGCTGCTATTGGATGGCATGTTCTTTATATGTCTTTTAGGTCAACTTAGTCTAAATATATTTCCAGTCCAATGTTTTCTTAATCAATTTTTGTCTAGGTGATCTATTAATTGTTACTTTTATTATATTGTCTGTTTCTTCCTTCAGATCTGTAAGTATTTGTTTCATAATGAGAACATATACATTTACAATTTACATATTTATGTTTTGGGTGCATATATATCTTGATGAATTACCCCTTATGACTATATAGTGACATTCTTTGTCTCTTGTGACAGTTTTGATTTATATAAGTATAGCTATCTTTGCTTTAGTTTGGCTTCCACATTCATAAAATACCTGTTTACCATCCCTTAACTTTGAGGCTATATGTATCCTTAAAGATGAACTTAGTCTTCTGTAGGCAGTGTATAGTTGTGTCTTATATTTTTATCCATTCCATATCCATGGATGTATCCATCCATCATATACATGGATATATTTGTCCATTTATGCATGTTGATAAGGGAATCTAATCCATTCACATTGAAAGTAATTATTGAGATGGTAGGGATTTACTATTGTCATCTTATTAATTATTTCTGTTTTATAGTTATTTTGTTCTTTTCTTCTTCTCTTGCTATTTTCCTTTATGAATTGATGGTTTTCCAAACTTGTATGCTTCGATTCACCTTTTTTTTTGTGTGTGTGTGTGTGTATCTATTGTAGGTATGTTCTTTGTGGCTACAATGAAGCTGACATAGATATCTTATAGTTACAATAATCTATTTTATACTGGTAACAAATTAACTTTGGACACATAAAAAACAAACTCTACCTTTTTACTCTCCAACTACACATATTATATTTTTGATGTCACAATTTACATTTGTTATTGTTATCCATTAATAAATTATTGTACCTTAGTTATTTTAACCTTTTTATACTTTATCCTTTATAGATATAATTAATACACCACCATATTAGAGTATTCTGAATTAGATATATACTTGCTTTACCTGTGTGTTTATATTTTCATATGTTTTCATGTTACTGATTATCATCTTTTACCTTCAGTTTGAAAAACTCCTTTCAGCATTTCTTGTAAGACAAATCTAGAGATGATGGACTCTCTTTCTCTCAATCTCTCTCTCTCTCTCTCTCTGAAAGTCTTTCTTTCTCCTACATTTCTAAAGGACAACTTTCCTGGGTATAGTATTCTTGGTTAAAAGTTTTCTTCTTTCAGAACTCTGAATATAGCATCCCACTCTCTCCTGGTTTGCTAGGTTCCTGCTGAGAAATCTTCTAATAGCCTTATGTGTGTTCCCTTGTATATGAAGATTTTATCTTGCTGCTTTTAATCTTTTCTCTTTGTTTTTGACTTTAGACAGTTTTATTATAATGTATCTTGAAGAATATCATTTGGGTTGACATTGTTTAGCAAACAATGAGCCTCATGAAGCTGAATATTTAAATACTTATCCAGAATTGGAAGTTTCTCAGCCATTATTTCTTTAAATAAGTTTTCTTCCCCTTTCTCTTTTCTTCTTCTGGTTCTCCAATATTGTATAGATTGCTTATCTTAATTTTATCCCATAATTCACATAGGCTTTCTTCGATAATTTCAAATGACCTGTTTTTGACTTCACAAATACTTTCTTCTGCTTGATCAAATCTGTTTTTGATGCTCTCTATTGCATTTGTTTCATTAATTGTATTCTTCAGCTCTATAATTTTTGTTTGGTTATTTTTTATGATTTCTACTCTTTGTTAAATTTCTTGTCTTGTGTATTGTTTTCCTGATTTTTTTGAACTTTCTGTGCTTTCATGTGGCTCACTAAATTTCCTTGAAACAACTATTTTGAAATGTTTATTGGAAAAATTGCATATCTCCATATCTTTTGGGGTCAGTTTCTATAAAACTGTATTCCTTTGGTTATGTCATGTTTCCCTGATTTTTCATGTCCCTTGTAGTATTGAGTTGCTGTTGTGGCATTTGAAAAGGCATTCACTTCCTCTAGTCTTTATTGACTGGCCCTTTTTTTCTATGCATCTAATCATGGATATTTTTCTCTATGGGTGATCTGGAACTTTTCTGCTGGATTTTGAACTTTCACAAAAGCACACTTATCTGTGGGTGACTGTCAAAATCAATATTCTTCAGGGGGAAGACAGTTGAAAGCTATTCTGCTATTTTGGTGATGTCCTCTAAGAGGCAATTTTCAAAGGTGGTAAGTGTCAGAAATACGAAGGTACTGAGTGCCAACAAATGATATGAAAATATTAGGGGGAAAGTTTGGGAAGTGTTCATTTTAATTTCTCATTTAAACTTTTTTTTTTATTTTGAGAGTACTGCATATTTACATGCAGCTGTAAGAAACGATACAGAGATACACTTTGTACCCTTTACTCAGTTTCTCCAATGATAACATTTTATAAAACGCTAGTACAATATTACAACCAGGATTTTAACATTGTTATGGGACACAGCCAAGAGATAGAACATTTCTGTCATCACAAGAACACTATCATTACTCTTCCATAACCACTCTTCTCTCCTGTGACTCACCCCCTCCTTAATCTTTGGCATCCAATAATCTGCTTCCCATTACTAAATGATATCATTTCAAGAATGTTATATAAATGGAGTCATACCATATATAACGTTTGAGGATTGGCTTTTCTCAGCATAATTCCTTGGAGATTCACCCAAGTTGTTGCATGTACCAATAGTTGGTTCCTTTTTACTAAGAAGTAATATTTCATGGTATAGATATACCATAGTTTGCTTACTCACCTACTGCAAGATATCTGGGTTGTTTCCATTTTGGGCTATTATGAACAAAGCTGCTATAAACATTTGTTTAGAGGTTTTTATGTGAAAGTAAATTTTCATTTCTCTGGGAAACATGTCCAGGAATGTAACTGCTAGGTTATATGGTAATTGTACGTTTTGTGTTTTAAGAAACCACCATACTATTTTCCAGAGTGGCTATACCATTTAGCAATCTCTACTGAAAGATATAAATGATTCAGTTCCTCTACACCCTTCCCAGCATTTGGTGTTGTCACTATTTTTTTTTTATTTTAGCCTTTTTAATAGGTATGTAGTGATATCTCATTGTGGTTTTCATTTGCATTTCTCCAATGATCAATAATGTTGAACATCTTTTCATGTGTTTAACTGCCATACATATATTCTCTTCAGTAAAATATCTGTCTTTTGCCTATTTTCTAATTGAAGTGTGTAGTTTTATAGTGTCGAGTTTTGAGAGTTCTTTGTATATTCTAGTTATTAGTGTTTTTTCAGATACATGGCTTGTATTTTTTCCTACTCTGTAGCTTGTCTTTTTATCCTCTTCATGTGATCTTTTAGAGAGCAAAAATTTCTATTTTGATGAGGCACAGTATATCAATTTTTAATTTTGTGGTTCCAGCTTTTGGTTTCAAGTCTAAGAACTTCTTTGCCTAGCCCTATATACTGAAGAATTTCTCCTTTTTAAAAAGTTTTGTAGCTTTAAATATAAGTTCATTATCCATTTTGAGTTCATTTTTATACTGTGTAAGTTTATGTTGAGGTGTTTTTTTTTTAATATTTGGTCTATGAGTAAAGTAGCATTTGTTGAAAACATTGTCCTTCTTCCACTAAACTTCTTTTGAATCTTTGTCAAAAATTACTTGGGCATATTTATGTAGGTCTATTTCTGGTTTCTCTATTCTGTTTCATTGATATAATATGCCTATCCTTCTGCCAATACCGTGCTGTCTTGGTTATTGTAGCTATATAATTATTGTTAAAATCAGGATAGACTGATTAAATTTACTCTTCTTTTTCAAGATTATTTTAGTTATTTTAGGATATTCATTTGATTTTGAGCTGGTCCTACAGCCTCGGAGATGGGAGCTATGCTAATGGCTCTAGGGAGTTCTATGATGACAGACTGAAATAGGTTGATAGACTAAGAATTAGTATTCAAATTCCAAGAAGTTATGTATCAATTCTTAAAACCAAGACGATATATAAAAGTAAAAAAGGCTTTCCTTGGAGCTAGGCTCTGTCCTCTTTGCTTATCTTACAGCCAGGCTTCCCCCACTACAGAGCAGTAGACTGAGTTGATAAGGTACCATGGAATTATAGGTGGGGGTGGAAAGGGACACTAGAATAATTACCTTATTCAATATATCTGCATTAGAGAATTATTAATAACAGTGCTCCCATCACTTCCAGGAAAGGGTCATTGGAAGGGTTAAAGAAACTGGCTTTTATGGGTGTCTTAAAGAATTCCCTTCTTACTCTTTCCATGTATATAATATAACTATTAAATTCCTAAGTTTGACAATTGCTTCCACATATGCAGTTCCCTCGAGTCTCAAAATATATCGATCATCACAGTCCTGGACTAGAAGAGTCTTGAAAACTAGAAATAGAAATAATGGAGATTCATAGGAATTCTGGAAAGTTTGAAACTAAATGAGTTTCTTTGAAAACTAGAATTGCTGAATCAGTGTTTAGATATTGGGGAATAAGAGAGAACCTGAAAGAATAGCCTTGTGACTAGACAGGGTGGAAAAGGAACCTGACACCAAGACTTGTTATGAGTGAGCAGGACTGTTTTCTGGCTTGTTGCTTTATGGGAGCTCCTTTGCTTTAAGAGTTCGTAGTGAAAAGAGCAGCCTGTATTCGATAGACTGAGGGAACCTGCCCTGAGGTAAAGGGGTATTATCCCATCATGAAGGTCAGTGTGGTGAGAACAGTGGAGGGAATCATAGTGAGAAAATCTCAGGGTTTAAGAGCCTCCAGGAAACAGGCAGGACACAAAGTAGCTTCTTTGTAGCCTGAGGACTCCCCAACTGGCTGGGGTTCTTTTCTGCTTATATCTCTAAGGAAGGGGTGCATTCTCTCACAGTGTTTCCCTACTCATACAGATCATATCTATACTGACCTAACTTCAGATAGCTTTCTAACACTTTCATGTTTTTACTCCCAAGTGGTTAAGAGTGATTGCCTTTAATTTCCTACCTAAAGATAATCATATTTCCATGATAAGGGAAGAAGCCAGTGAGTGCCTCCCAAGGGCAAGAAGCAATAAGCAGTTAAAAGGAAGTCATGTCTAGTCAGAGGGGCCCCAACTAGGTGCACTGTTTAATTGGAAATCAGATATTCATAGGCACTCAACCTCCTCAGTGAAAAGGAGCTTCATTTGGGAATAATTAAGGGAGCTCTACTTGGCTGCTGGAATTTCAGGAAACTTGAATCTAGTAATTTTGTAGGGTGATTCATTCTAAACCAAAGAGTCTACTGAGAAAGCAGAAGGGCCTGGGGAAAGTGAGGTCTCATTAAGATCACCTACCCCTGGGGAAAATGACAGTGGCTGTCAGTAATAGAAGCAGCTGTCAGCAATTGAGCTGAGACAAAATGTGAGCTGTTCTTTCCCAGCATAGAGAATCAGCAGACCCCCAAGATGGAGACGGAAGAACAGTGGACTTGGAATCAAGATGAGTTAAGTTCACAATCACTTTATCCCAAAGCTCTTGTTTCCTAATCTGGAAAATGAGGCTAATAATGCCTACCTTTTCAGAAGTACCATAAAGATGAAATTAAAGAACTTGTATAAAATAACTAGTAATGAATAGGGTCATGAATAAAATAAAGGATAGTTACTTCCTTTTGTTCAACTAAGCATTTTAATTTTGTCTAGTTCATGAAAATGAGAGCTTCATTTCATATTCAAATTGATTCTCAAGGTATTTTCCTTTTTTAAGTACTTTATGGTTCAGATAAAGAAAATTAATATCTGAATCTTCTGTCTTGGTCCAGTTTGAAGTTCTCCATTCTGATTTAAGACTCCTGATTTAGCAAATGCCCCCAAACAAATTAAATTGTGTATATATTCCAAATATATTTGTACTTATTAATAAAATTTACACAGTTACTATTGTTCATCAGTCTCTAATTTGTGAGTGAAGTTTAGTTTCTTTCTTTTACTTACATAAAAATAAAAGGAAACAAATTTTATTTTTTCCTGTACCCAATGAACTATCTTTGGACATAACTCCCTTACACTATTTATTCCTAAGCCTTATGCCTTTAAGACCATTTGCTACATTATCAGGAACACCTGTAAACCCAGACACTCCCCCACTATCCCAAATTAACTTTCACATGGAAACAAGCCTGGGGATTTGCAATCACATAGTTTATGGCTTCACACTCTCACAAAGAAAGTAGAGCTGGTGGGGTAAAAGCAGATTTACCTTTTTGTTTAGGGACTTTTCTCACAGTCATTGCAGCCTGCCTCTTCTGGTTTTCAGAAATTTCAAAGCCTATAATATAAAAATACATGACTTTGTTACAAGAAACACAGACCTTTCTCAAATGTATAAAATAGTACAACTTTTCTGAAATAGTAATTTTGGCAAGATATATCAAAAGTCTTGATAAATAAATGGTGAGAAGCTTGAACAAATATTCAGCTACAAAAATGGTTTTCACAGTACAGAGAGGCAAAAAAAAGTGACAATATGAGTTAATATGATGGTAAATGAGGAAGGGGTGAATAAACTATGGCATAAAGTAGAAAAATATTTCACAACCAAAAGCAAAAACAAAGACAAGGAAATAATAAGTCAAAATATAAGATATTAAAACAGAAAATTTTTGTAAAGTTTCAAATGGAAGAAAAAAATCAAATGGCAAAAAAGTAATGAAATAATAGAAATGTCTATTCAAGTCCTTTGTCCATTTAAACAATTTTTAATGTTTATTTTTGGGAGACAGAGAGACAGAGTGCAAGGAGGGGAGGGGCAGAGAGAGAGGGTGACACAGAATCCAAAGCAGGCTCCAGGCTCTGAGCTGTCAGCACAGAGCCCGATGCAGGGCTCGAACTCACAAACTGTGAGATTATGATCTAAGCAGAAGTTATATGCTTAACCGACTGAGCCACCCAGGCACTCCTTCTTTGCCTATTTTTAAAATTAAGTTATTTGATATTTTCCTATTGAGTTGTAGTATATCCCGATATGTTTTGGAAATTAACCTCTTATATATAATATATATATATATATATATATGATATGCAAATATTTTTTGATGCTTTAGGTTGCCTTTTCATTCTGTTTCCTTTGCAGTGTAAAAGCACTTTATTATGACACAATTTTGCTTTGTTGCCTGTGCTTCATATCCAAACAATCATTGCTAAGATCAATGCCAAGAAGCTTTTTCCCTGTGTTTTCTTCTAGAAGTTTTAAGGTTTGGGGTCATACAATTAAGTCTTTTATACATTTTGAGTTAGTTTTCATGTATGGTGTAAGGTAGGAGTTCAATTTCTTTGGTTTGCATGTGGATATCCAGTTTTCCCAGCACCATTTATTGAAGAAACCATCTTTTCCCAATTGTATATTTTTGGTACCCTTGTCAAAGATATGTTGACTGTATATGTATGGGTTTTTTTCTAGTCATTCTATCCTATTCCACTGGTCTATATGTCTGTCTTTATACCAGTACCATACTGTTTTAAATAATGTAGCTTTAATATATTTTGAATCAGGAAGTATTATGCCTCAAGCTTTGTTCTTTCTCTCAAATATTTTTAGCTATTATGGTTCTTTTGTGGTTCCACATGAATTTTAGGATTGTGTTTTCTATTTCTGTAAAAAAATACCATTGGAGTTTGGTTAAGATCACATTGAATCTGTAGATGGCATTGGGTAAAATAGATATTTTAACAATATTAAGTCTATTATGTGTTCTTTAATTTCTTTCAGCAAGGGTTTATAATTTTTGGTGTAGAAATCTTTCACTTTCTTGGTTAAGTTTATTCCTAAGTATTATATCCATTTTGATGTGATTATAATTGGGACTACTGTATTTGCTTAATTTTTTTTTCAGATAGTTCATTGTTAGTATTTGGAAACACAACTGATTTTTGTATGTTGATTTTGTATCCTGCAATTGTACTGAATTCATTTATTAGACATAAAAGTATTTCTGTGGTGTTTTTAAAGTTTTCTATTTATACGATAATGTCATCTACAAACAGTAATAATTTTACTTTTTCCTTTCCCATTTGAATGCCTTTTATTTTCTTCTAGCCTAATTTTCTCTGGCTAGGACTTCCACTACTATGTTGAATAGAAATGGTGAAAATGGGCATCTTTGTCTTAGAACTGAGCTAAGAAAAAAAGCTTTCAGTTTTTCCCCCTTGAGTATGATGCTAGCTGTGGGGCTTTTCATATATAGCCTTTATTATGTTCAGGTAAATTCATTCTATACATAGTTTTCTGTGAGTTTTTTATCATGAAATAATGATAAGTTACATCAGATCATTTTTCTGCATCTATGGATATGATCATGTGATTTCTATCTTTCATTAGAGTGGTGTATCACATTAATTGATTTGCATATGTTAAACTATTATTGCATCCCAGGGATAAATCCTACTTGTTCATGATTTATGATCCTTTTATTGTGCTGCTGAATTCTGTTTGTTGCTGTTTTATTAAGAATGTTTTTTCATGTACGTTCATCAGGGATATTGGCCTTTCATTTTGAACTGGAAGACTTAATATTGTTAAAATATCCATTCTGCCAAAGGCCATCTACAAATTCAAAGGAATCCTATCAAAACTCCAGATTCATTTATATAACATATGAATAAGTTCTAGAAATCTGCTGTACAACATTGAGCCTATGGTTAACATTACTATATTATGCACTTAAAATTTTGTTAAGAGCATAGAACTCATGGTGTTTTTACCACTTAAAAAAAAACAGGGTTGAGGTATCTCCAGAAGGGAGAAATTCTGTCTCAGCTTCAGTCCATGTATGCAGAGTCCCATCCTTGTCATGATCTTCCTGCCTACAGATGACAGCTTTGAACTATGCCTTTGAGTTTGAGCCTGCCCATGATCTTGCATTCTGACTTCCTGCTCCATAGATTTTGGAGTTGCTTAGCCAAGTTTTGCAATCATATCAGTCAATTCTTTATAATAAATTTCTTAAATAATAATGCTTCTCCTATGTGTTGTGTTTCTCTGTTTGAACACTGATAGAAGAAGTTATAGTTATAGTCTATATTCTTCACCTGAAGAGTTCCTTATGATAAATTAGGCTTTAAAAAACAAGTTACAGAATAATATGTTTGGTATAATTTTTGTAAGTAAATTTTTTGAAAATTCTTATGTGTATATATGTTTATATGAACATAAGTATGGAACTAGGCATACCAAATTTATACTGATTATCTCACACAGCATAGGAGTGACAGAGAAGGTAAAATAATGCTAAAATTTATTACATTTTAGTATGTGTTAAATGGTTATTACGGCCATGTATTTATTTTATAATTAGAAAGTAAAAATAAAATTATGATAAATTTATGTGGCAGCCATAAAAATAATGATTAAAAATATTAACTGACACAGGGAAATGCTAATGATATGATTTTAAGTGCAAAATAAAGATATAAAATTAGAACTATTCATCATGGAGAGGTAGTTTGGGGGAGACAGAAAGAAAGAATCAGCAATCCTAGTCCTATTTTTTTATTTAGACATATTTAAAACACATAGGAAGGAAATATATGAAAATTTTTATAAAAGTTATCTCTCTCTGGGTAGAATGCTCTTGTGTTATTTTTATTTTTTCTTGTATTTTTCTGTTTTTTGCCAAAATTGCCTAAATAAAAGTGTTATTACAATTAGAAAAAAATAATGTTTTCAAAAAGATAACCATAGGTCTGTCAGAAAGTAATTTCTGTAGCCCCATCCACTTTGCTGCAAATGGCAAGATTTCATTCTTTTATTTCATTCTTTTTTACGGCTGAGTAATAGTCCATTGGTGGGTGTAGCTATAGAGTCTGATGCTAAGCAAAATAAGTCAGAGAAAGACAAATACCATGTGATTTCACTCATGTGGAATTTAATAAACAAAACAAATGATCATAGGGGAAAATAAGAGAGTGGCAAACCAAAAAACAGACTCTTTATAGAGAACAAACCAATTGTCACCAGAGGGGAGGTCATCGGGCAGATGGGTTAAATAGGTGATGTGGATTAAGGGGTGCACTTGTGATGAGTATGAGGTATGGTATGAAAGTGCTGAATCACTAAATTTTACACCTGAAATTAATATTATGCTGTATGTTAACTAACTGGAATTTAAAGAATAACCTAAAAAAATTAAAAAATAAACTAACTTCTGGAAGCTTTTCTATTAGAAGCAGATTCTTAAAGTTACAGGTTATTAGGGCATTGTGTGGGAGATATCATGGTGGAATCAGAGGGAATGGTGGGGATCTTCCAGTTCATCTAGGGTCTACATAAAGCATACTAGGACAATTCCTTTAATAGCTCTAACAACCTAAGTGGTATCAGAGGCTGCTGCTGCCTACCATCGAGAGAAGCAGTCAAGTAGCATTTATGTACAACTCCACATCATGTCCCATTGCAGTGCTCGTATGTTAAAAGCAATTTGACTTCAGTGGGACTCAAAGTGAATTATTAATGTGCACTCTACCCCGAACCTAAGGAAAAGACTAGGATTAGACTAAGCAGTGTCTTTCTGATCATCCTTCCTTATCTTTCAACCATTTAAATCACCGACACTGAAGGACAGAAGAATCCATTTGCATCAGGATTCAATGGGTAGGCCCATTTTTCTAGAGGCATTTTATACCAGCTTGAACATACAAGTGTTTTAATATAAAATTCCACTCTCATTAAGGATGGGCAAAAAACAGAAACTGTCTTTTCAGGGAATTACAAAGCCTGGCTGTTTGGTATTTTATGCCAAAATGGCAGGACCATGAGCAAGAGACCAGATAGTACTTTGTAAACCACAAAGCTATAGTCAAGGGGACCTAAATCCCACATTTGGAAAGCACCATTAAAACTCTCTCTACTAATTATATACTCTTTCAAAAAGGGGAACAATTGTTTAAAGCCAAAAATGTATAGTTTAGTGGGACTCTAAATCATGCAAGTGATCATGGTTTTAGACCCAGTTCTATTTTCTACCATTTACTTAAAACACTTTCATACAGACAGTGTGATATATACATGCACATTAATTTTAATCTATGCTCTCAGGGCATTTACTTAACATCTGACATGCCCTAATCTGGTATACACACTGAAGAGGTGATTTGTTAACACATTAAACACTCAGAATTATTTGCTCCAGAGGCCATTATTACCAGCAGTTCAGTCACCTTAATGCAGGAGGCCTAGTTAGCTTAATACATGCTAAAAATGAATTTTCAGTGGTAAAATTAATGTTATTCAAGATGTGTACTAGCCACAAATGTCTTACAGGCTCTTTAGCCTTCATAAGAACTGGGCATAAAAATCCAGTGAGCCCCATAGCCTGTACCCTTCAGAAGGAAGCCTCAGGTCAAGATTGAAAACAGGTGCTATGCTTTGTCCCCCATCAGAGGATTTTGTCACCAGATTCTTACTAGAAAGTTAGTTGAATGTTGTTGTTATATCACCAACTCTTCATTGACTAACCTTTACACAAAAGATGCTGCCGTGTATCTAAGAACAGAACTGGGACTTCATTGAGATGATAGGACAGGTTGTATGACTGCTTTTGTGTTTGTTTGCTAATAAATGTTTGTATGTTTGGGAGAATTGAGGTTGAGGTTTGCTTTCAGTGTAATAGCTTTATCTAGTCAAGAGACTGTAAGGGAGGCCAAATTATAACTCTCATTTAACCCTGACTAGTAGAAACTAATGGTATCTGCCAAAAAGGACCTGATAATAGGAAACCACCAAAGTGGATTAGGTCAGTTTGCAACAGAAGTCTTCCATCTGTTTCTAGAAAAATGAAAACTAATTCAATTCCTCTATGCTCTTCATAGCCATATTCTTCTTTCTCCTCTCAGGTCACTTACCAATTTTTTCATCTTCCTGTACCATTTTTCTCTCTTCTCTGAAAGCCCTAAGCCAGCGTATCTTCTCCTCCAGCTTCTTGGCAAAGAATAGATGTATCTCCTCAGTCTCCTTGTTGTGAAGCTTGAAGGCATTTTTCATGCTGACATTAAAGTCATCATCTCTGCCATCTTCAATGTCAACTACCTCATATTTATCCATGTCAATGCGGCCTTTGTAGTACAGTATGTCTCTTCGGATCAGGTCCTAGGTGGGAAGGAAGAAAAGGCTTTATACTGGAGGTATGTGGACAGTAGGTACCAGGAGAGATGGCACATGGGCACAGTAGGACGTTAAGACTTCCACTGATTTGAAGTACTAATAGGGGTTATTTTGGTCAAATTTAGGCAAGCTAGTTTAGCATTATGACATTGACAGGTTGGTTAGAAGATGCTCTTACAGAAAACCTTTGTCCTACATCCAAAAACTCTCAGACTCCAGTATCAATCCTTATATGTGTTTGTAAGACTCTGATGGGAAGTAGGAAGCAGTAAGCCACACAAGCATTGCTAGCATAGGCCTTTTCTTTTCCAAAATATTTGCAAGCCTTCTAGAAGTATGAAATAAGCTGGATGGTTGCCTGGGGTATGCTTAGGAATTCAAGCCAGCAAGTGAGACCTGCATATCAGAGTGGGTATGAGTGGTTAAGAATAGCAAGGTGGCCACAGCCTGTGCTGGTCAGGAAAGATTACATGGAGAGGGTTGAACACTTTGTACTCCAGGGAATTTTGGAGAAAGCCTAGTCTGGCAGGAGAAATGGGGGTAAGATTGAATAAAAAGCTTCATATATTGACGAATAAATTTCACAAATCTTATTGCGTGAGAAAAATAAAAGTTATAGATGGATACAAACAGTATATTATCTTTTATTATTGTTGTTTTACTCTCTGGTATACAGAATTGGATTAATACTCTCAGTCCAGGAAACAGTCATCATTAGTCCATACAAGGTACTCTTATTTCTCTAAGTATTTACTTACTTTTAATAATATATTAAGTTTTGGTGAAACTGCCACCAAAAGCTATGATGCCACAGCAACCTTAAATCCCACACTCAATCATTCCCCTGGTTACTTTTGCATACAGTTTTATCTCATCTACATATATTACACTTATATAAGGTTTAAACAGCTACAAAGAAATGCCACATAATGTTTAGAGATACAGAAATTATATAAAAAAATATGACAATGACACAGGCCAAATTCAAGAGAGTACAGAGAGGAGAATGGGAAAATGGAAGGAAGGACAAAGGAGGGAGCAGAGAGGGAGAGGGGAAAGAATGTATTTGTAATGAATTATTTCTTAAGTTGGATAGTAAGTACATAGGTGCCCATTATATTATTTTGTATCTTTTTGAATGTGATATTTCATAAATTAAAAAAAAAAAAGAAAACCAGAGAGATGGATGATACGACTTGTGGACCTGTGGCATGTAAAGTATAAGTGTCTTTCTGCCCTCACCCTCTTAGCACTGCCCTCAGCTTCCCCTGAGAACACATCTGCTGGGACGTGTGGTGTGGCTGAGTCTGGCCAAGGAGGTCTCATGAGCCCTGTCCTGATGGATGTCTTCACTGGCCAACTTGTTCTCACAAACTCTCCCTCTTGTCTGCCTATATATGGCCTTTAGACAATTTGACAGAATCAGAAATGCTCATTAACTTTTATTAACATTATAAAGTTTGGTTAAACTCCCATTCTGCTGAATTGCCTTGCATGCCTCACTTCTCAGCTGCAGGCTACCTGCAAAGAATTTGCTTTTGCAATCCTAACTCTTCACAATGTAGGGTAAACTGGGCTTTTTGGTATGTCTGGGGAAGGCTGTCTTGAAGAATTCCCAACATAGCTCTGTCAATCTTCGAAGACCCAGGCTGTGAAATATAGGTGTTGTTGAATTGCTTTGCAAAAAACAACCTCCACATTGTTCTTTTTCCTCCCATAATGATTGTGCATATAAATAAGCTATGAGTATAGATGGGTTCTGATCTGTTGGGTTCCACTGGCATCAAGTTCACAAGAGAGAAAAAGGTCAGCTATATAGAGTGGGCCAGTTTTGCTCCAAGCTTGCTTCAGAGTCTGGGTTTCTTTTACCATGCTCAAAGTGGACAAGTTCAGTCCCGGACAAAAGGATGGGGTGGTTGCCACGTGCAGACTTTCACAATCCTCAAGAACACTTTGTGAGACTTATGGATAAACAGTGGGCCCTGTCAGTCTAATCTAACTATAAAAGCAGGACAAGCTAAGGAGAATGGCTTGATGTGACCTAGTTTGATCTCATAAAGGCCTGAAACATGCCTTACAATACTTAATACAGATACACATAGACCTGAGAAGCCAGGTCTGGACCACACAGCTAATAGGTGGATGCCTACCTGACTAGAACATAGGAAGCTTTAACCTCCCTTCTATTCCCAATTTCACCTGTGAGACAAGGGAACTGAAGAACTCAATAAAATCTGCTTTTAGCTCCCTTTCCTGATTCTATTTTCACTAGGACCTGTATCCCCACCTCACTTTACACATGCCTTGTAATGCAAACAGCATATGCACTCCTTGTAAGGGACAAGGAGTTAATGAATTCTCTAGAATAAGTAACATTTAATAAATGACAAGGACAGAATGACTGGACAGCTATTATATGCGTATTCCAGACAACTGTAACTAGACATCTCAATGCCAAGGCCCCCTGTCTCCAAGGAATAATACCTGGGCCCTCATCTTTGTTCTAACTGGTACCTGAATGCCTTAGAGGACACATAAACCTCAATAACTGCCCCCAGACCCTGAACAAAGATGAGACTCCCCCCTTTCCTTTTGAGTCTCCCAGACACTCTGTATCTGCTCTATATCATATATATATATATATATATATATATTCATCAATAAACTTTGCTTTCACCCTCCTGCTGGCTCACATTTTATTTCCATCATTTGCGAAGCCAAGAACCCTCTTGGCTGATCCTGCAGTACCCCTTCAGGTCTCTGGACCCAGCCTGCCAGCATCACCCGCAGCTTTCTTTGTCTCTGAGTTGGTGTGTCATAATCATTGTCAGCTTTAAAAACCTTTACTGGTTTCCAAAAAAAATGGAAAGAATTTATGTGATCTTGGAGCTAAATTAAAAGCATCAACTGAAACTCCTATTGTTTCTTTAGGTATTTAAGGATAACAAGAAACTTGAGAGAATTCTGTTTCTGTGGTAGGGAAGCAAGACTAGAGATGTGTGTGGTTAAGGTTCTCCCTTTGCCTTCTCTTTCTAGCTCCCTAGAGGGTTGAACATGAGTTTTCAGACATCAGCTTAGTCATAAACTCAGGTGTAGGAATGTGATAGGATTCATTAAGAATGACCCACTGTTCAAAAATTCCCATCAGAAATGGTAGCTAAGTCCAAAAAGCAGCATGTAACATGCACAAAAAGAGTGTGAGTTAGAGTGTAAAGCCCTGGGTTTGAGTTTTATCTCCTTAACCTGCTAGCTGTGGTTTTGGGCAAGCCATTTTATCTCTCTGAACTTCCAATTTTCTCAACTATGAAACTAGAAAAGTCATCCTTACCTTGTAAAATTGTTGTAAATCTCAAATCTCAACATGCAGCTTCCAGGTCATGAGGCCCGCCTTGTCTAATAAATATGGTGCTGAGCTTTCTTGCTCCCCAACTGATATTTTGTAGGCCTTTAAAATTCCTTTTTGATAAACCTAAAAATCTCAATGCCTCTTTTAGTTCATTTAAATTTTCAAAATAAGTTAAATATTGTGACAAAGAAATAAAGCAAAGGCAACTGAATATTTTAAAACATATAGCTACACCATTGTCCTTGGAAATTCCATATATCCTTTCAGGGTGGGGGTTGTCACAGATCTATACATAGGCTCATACTAATGTGTCCTCCCTGCCCCCAACAATGCCTCCTATTCCAATCGTTCTAGCCTTCATGGTCAAATTTACACATTCTTCCTACTCAAAGAAGCCTTCCCTGACTGCCTTCTCTAGCTCGTCACTGTGGTTTCCTTTCTCTGAATGCTAGCAGTTATTATGAAGACCCTTACACAACTTACATTCAGCCACCACACTGCTGAGTTGCATTAATTCTGTTTCACAGCTTTTAGTCTGTCCATTTAAGCTGTGCCCAATAGTTCTTCCTTGCTTTTGCCTTACTGAGGGGTTGTCCAGGGGAAGACAGATGGCAAAGCCTCAGAAATGTCTCTGCTCAGCTTCTGCACATGGCAAGAGGAAAAAGCCCTCCTGAGCCCTGGTTGCCTGAGGTCCTATTGGGACCAGGCTGCCCAAAAGTCACTTGTTAATGATTGAGTGCTTTCATAGGGTCACAATGAATAGGTGCTTGGTACAGATGTTATTTGGTCATCACAAGTTCCCTGCCTAAATGGGATAGTTGCTAATAGGATACCAGTCTTCCTCCTTTTCCCTTACACTCATCCAAGTTAGAAGATATTAAGGGAGCCAGTGCTTCTCCAGAAGGACCCTGGCAGTCTGCAGACAAGCACCAAGCCTAGCCATGGATCCAGCAAGGAGCCTATCCAAGTCTCTGACATTACATAATTCAAATAGCTGGGAGAAGTTTGAATTTGGTCTCACTGGGTATTCATGGGGTTTATTAAGACACTGTAAAACATTTTGTATAAATGACAGATGCTGCAATCTGGGGCCTGTAACTCTTAAGGATTGCTGCCTCTCTTACTTGCTTGTCAGTAAAGTCTTCCCTCTTTAGAGAGGGACCCTATTTACTCCCCACCACTAGCCTGGACCACCCTGGGATTTCTCTCCAGATCTTGAGGAAGGCATGGACAGGACTTATATTTCTCATTATTATATTCCAATATCTAGAGTACATTATTAATAACAAAATAATAACAGCAACAACAATGGCAGAAGTCAACACTTAGCATATATCATGTGCCAGACACTATTTCAAATGCCTTGCATTTTTCCCCAGCTTTATTGAGGCCTATTTGACAAATAAAGATTTTATATACTTAAGGTATACAATGTGATATTTTGATATAGGTATATGTTGTGAAATGATCATGATTATCAAGCTAATTAGCTTATCTATCATCTCATATGGTTATTTGTGTGTGATGAGAACACAAGATCTGCTTTCTTAGCAAATTTCAAGTATACAATACAGTATTGTTAGCTATGGATACCATGTTGTACAATAGCTCTCCAAAATTTATTAATCTTGCATAACAAAAAGTATTTTACTCTTTGACCAATATCTCTCCATTTCCCCCACCCCCACCAGCCCCTAGCAATCACTATTCTACTCTCTGCCTTTGACTTCGACTGCTTTAGATTACACATGTAAGAGCATACAGTATTTACCTTTCTTTGTCTTATTGTTTTAGTATAATATCCTCTAGGTTGATCCATGTTGTCACAAATGACAAAATCTCCTTTTTTAAGCTAATATTACACAGTGTGTGTGTGTGTGTGTGTGTGTGTATCACATTTTCTTTATGCATTCATCCCTTGACAGCTAAATGCTTTGCATTTATTAACTTAAATAATCTTCACAAAAATCCTACAAGGTACATACTGTTGTAGCCCCATTTTATGAGGATATGTAGACATAGAACCGTTAACTTACCCAGAAACAAAAGCTACTAAATGGTAGACTTGGTCTTTGAGTCCATACTACCTGGCTCTAAACTCTGTGCTTGTTTGGGGAGCCTGGGTGGCTCATTCAGTTTCCCTCTCTAAAGCTCCCCCACTCTCATTCTGTGTCTCTCTCAAAAATAAACAAACATTAAAAATTTTTAATAAAAAATGTAATATATGTCTGTTTAATCACTGTATATACTGCCTCCCAACAAAGATTTGCTGAATGAATGCGTATTAACACCAAATAAACAGTAACAGTATCAATAGCTAGCATTTACTAAGTACTTACTATGTGCCAGGCACTGCAAATGTATTGTTTAATTTAACCCTCACAGCCTCTCTTCTATATAGATACCATTATTATTTCCAGTTTGCAGATGAGGGGATAATACTAGGCACAGAGAATTTGTCCAAGGTCATACAGCTCATGGAAAAAAAGTAATTGGTGCACTTTCGTCTGGCCCTAGAACCCATGTTCTTAACACTATACTTCATTACTTCCCATTACCTCAGGTGATCCTCCTCAAAGCCTCCTGAGATGAATTCTATCATCAGCCTGATTTGGCACTGAGGAAAATAAGGGGATAAAGTTAAAAAACTGGCCCAAGTTTAGAGACAGTAGAGTCTAGGACCCAGGTGTTCTGGTTTCAAATCCCCATCTCCTTTGTGCTCTATCCCCAGTTTCTTTTGCTATTGTTGCATTTCTGAGTTCCAAATGGCTCATCCTCCAAGTCTGGCCCTTCAGTGAAAGAAGAAATGGCCCAACTGCAGAAGTTCCTTGAACTTTCTCCAGCGTTATCATACTCTATGTAATTCCTGATCCTTCCAGAATACAATTAACCCAACATAAATAACTAGTAATTATGACACAGCGGAAAACAGAGTATGTCCAGGATGGTATAATTAAAAACAAAGAATACAGGGGGAAAAGCTGTTCAGGCCAACTTCAGGCTGTAGGAACATTAGAGGATGCCTGAGGAGAGAGGAAAGGAGATCTCCTCCCCTCCTCAGAAGAAAAAGTAAATTGAAAGGAAAAAAAAAAGGAAACAAAAATCCCCAAAGCACCAAATTAACTTCCAGTATAATCATCTAAGGAAGAAAATAACAAAACACATGCATAACTAAACTAACAGGACAATGGGATGCAGAGGAGCATAGACAGCCATCATGGAAGACAAGAAGATAGAAAACAAAGTCTTATTCTAGATTTTTAAAAAGGAAACTGACAAAGAGGGAAAATAGCAAAAGTTAAAGAAGCGGTCACAAAATTAGAAACCACTGATGTCTTTCCCCACCTACTATAATGGCCACTTCATTGGGAGCTGGGGATAATGAAGAGGGAGGGGCTTATGCTCCTGAGGTGGCCATCTCCTTCAAGAAAGAAGGGGTTGGGGTTACCTTCTTGCAGAGGACCATCTGGTGGTCAAACAGAAAGAAGACCCGCTGCTGGTTGCGGCCATAGGGCTGGTAGATCCAGGCCATCTCCCCAGTGTAGATCAGCTCCGAGCTCCTGTCTAGGATGTCCTCACCCTGGGAAGAACATGTGATAGTGAGAGGCAGCCAGGAAGGAGGGATGGCCCTGTCACCTGCCTGGAAGCACCTAAGGCTGGGCATAGACTAGGGCAGTAGGAGTAGAGAAAAGGCCTGGTGGGAGAGAGGGATAGAGAGAAGGACCCCTGGGAAGTCCCGGAGTTGGAAAGACCCATACTTTTGTTTATCCTGAGGCCAAATGAGCCCTACCACCCAGGACTGCTATAGTCCCTCTATGGCAGCTGCTTTCTAGCACTACAGGCACCAAGGTTCATTCTGGTTCCATGAGGTTCATATTCTCTCTCTCTCTCTCTCTCTCTCTCTCTCTCTCTCTCTTTTTCCTCCTCCTCACTTTTCTCTATGAATTTATCTTTCTATACCAGTCCTAAATGCCAGATCTTGTCTCTTAGTCTCTTTCTTTTACTTGAAGAATAAGCCTAAGCAAATAACAGAAGTTTCTCTGCTTCCCCAATGAGTAAAAGGGGATAGGGGAGGCCAAGAAGGAAACAGTGATAGATGGAGAAAAAGAGAACACAGTCATTGTCTTAAAATTGTTTTTTTTTTCCTTCTCCCCTCAGTTCACTAAAATATATCGATTAAATAGGAAACTTTACAACCACATGATTCTTTGGTCTGTTATTCACAGCCTGAAATGACTTTTCCTCCTTGCTACATAGTAAGACAAAAAAAGTACCAAGACACTTAACTCCTAGCTAATTCAATTCTACAGAGTTTCCAAAGCCCCTTTTTTACAGCACCTCTGCTAGCTCAGAGGTATGTGGAGATATATGTCAGATGCCAAGCCAGATTTGTCCCCTATTCTCAAGAAGCTTACAGTCAGTGGAGGAAACTAATGCAGGTGTGCACAGAACTCAGGGAATACAAGGCAAACCACAGCAAAGCCCTGGACATAGGGGTGAATGTTCTAGGACTTATATGAAGATAAGGACAAAGACCAGTGGTCCAGTACTCAGGAGAATTAATATTAGCATCTATATGCATCATAAATTGGGCTACATACTTTCACTCTAAACCTTCTAAGCCACAAGAGAACCCTGGGAGGGAGAGAATTTCTTAATCTTGTTTTATAGTCCAAGGTACAGAGATGTCAGGTGATCAGCTAAGGTCACCCAGCTTGTTAGCTAGAGACCCATAACTCAACCCCAATTCTGTGGCTCCAGAAAGTATGCTCACTCTTTCCACTACATTATGATGTATCTAGGCCAGTCAGTCCCTTCTTTTCTCTGGGTTTCAGTTTTTCCAGATATTAAATGAGCTACATGAGGATGATATCCAAGGCCCTAGCCCTGATACTCTAATTCTAAGATGTCAGCTTTGCGCCCAAAAGTTTCAAGTCAAGGTTACAGTAGACCCCATGCATCCTCCCATAAACAGTCAGAACAAATAGGCTAGGCATGGCAGTAGGCCAAAGAGAGGGGTAGCTGGAAATGGTGTTCTTGAGCATACCACTTTTTCAGTCTAAGGGATGAGAAGGAAAAGGGGAGCTCAGTGGAAATATTTTCTAATAATATAACCTCAAAAAGAAAGTTAAGAGATAGCACTGTGATTCCAAACTCTATTTCATGGGTATCTTGGAACTTAAGTAAACATTCACCCTTGAGAGGCCCACATACTAACAGAACTTCTGGGACAAGAAGCCCACAGGGTGAGGGATTTGTGCAGGACTTTCCTGTTGGGTGGATAAGGAGCTGAGAGTGGTACCAGTCTGCCAGGTCCCACCCTGAGGCAGGCCAGAAGATGTGCCACAGTCCACTTTGAATATGTATAAAGTGAAAAAAAGCTATAAAAATGGGTCAGTGCCAAACAAAGTTGGCCAAGATAACATTTTTTTCAGGATGACTTCTTTTTCCTTTTTCAAATTTTTATTTAAATTCTAGTTAGTTAACATATAGTGCAATATTGGCTTCAGGGGTAGAATTCAGTGATTCATCACATACAACACCCAGTGCTTATCATAAGTGCCCTCGTTGATACCCATCACCCATATAGCCCATCTCTCACCCACATCCTTCCAACAATCCTCAGTTTGTTCTCTGTCTTTAAAAGTCCCTCATTGTTTGTCCCCCCCCACCATGTGTTCATCTGTTTTTTTTCTTAAATTCCACATAAGAGAGAAATCATATGTTATTTGTCTTCTCTGACTTACTTATTTCACTTAGCATAATACATTATAGCTTCATCCACATCATTGCAAATGGAAGGATGAATTTTATAATTACACTTGCTAAACTGAGGATGATCGGACCAGGATACCACTCAATATCATCTTGTCCACCTACCATAACAGACAGGAGCATTCTAGTTCTTTTTTTAAGTACTTGCCACACATAATTCCACTAAGAAAAAAAATAAGAAAGAGAAAGAAAGAAAGAAAGAAACAAACAAACAAACTTGCCACACATAATGCCACCAAGGGAAAAAAAAAACAAGAAGGAAGGAAAGAAAGAAAGAAAGAAAGAAAGAAAGAAAGAAAAGACAAGGAAGGAAAGACAAGGAAGGAAGGAAGGGAGGAAGGAAGGAGAGAGGAAGAGACGGAGGGAGCGAGGGTGGGAGAGAGAGAGAGTGAGAGAGAGAGAAAGGGAAATATACTCCTGTGCTCACCAAGCTGATTGATACCAGGCAACTCACATATCCTCTCTGTGTGTTGGTTTCCTTATTTCTACAAAAAATGCAATCAAAATGATATAAAACACATGTAAAGAATATTACTAATTGAGCTTCAAGTGGAGCTTGACTCTGCAAAGGCTGTAAGTCCAGAGGGAGAGAGAAGTCCATCTTGTTCCTGGCTTGGTCAGTCTCCAAAGAAAGAGGAAAGAAGAGCACCAGAAACTCCAGACTGGTGCTGGCTGAAGCCAAGTCCTGCCAATTCCAGCCAATTCCAATGCCATAAAGGGTCAAATTGTGTCAAGGTAGGGTCGCAATGTGGCTGTGCTACACTGAGTTTCCTAATCCTTAAAATGAGGGTAATAACAGGGGCACCTGGGTGGCTCAAGTCTGTTAAACATCCGACTTCAGCTCAGGTCATGATCTCATGGTCTGTGGGTTCAAGCCCTGTGTCACACTCTGTGCTGACAGCTCAGAGCCTAGAGCCTGCTTCAGATTCTGTGTCTCCCTCTTCCTCTGCCCTTCCCCACTCACGCTCTCTCTCAATCTCTCAAAAATGAATAAACATTAATAAAATTAAAATGAAAGAACACAGAACATGGCGGCATAGGAGGACGCTGGGTTCACCTTGTCCTGCTGATCACGTAGATTCCACCCACATCTGTCTAAATAACCCAGAAAACCACCAGAAGACTAGCAGAAAGGACTCTCCGGAGCCAAGCATAGACAAGAGGCCCACGGAAGTGGATAGGAAGGGTGGAGAGGCAGTGCATGCTACACGGACTGGCAGGAGGGAGCTGAGGCGGTGGAGGGGTAGCCCGCCCAGCAAGGCAGAGCCACAGAGTCTGGCTTGCAAAAGTGGAGGGGCTGGACTCCTTGAGTTCTGACAGCCAGCAGGACTTAACATCTGGAATGTTAAAAGTCAATGGCTCTGCTCTTGGAGAGCGGGGAGGGCGAGAGTGCACTGGGAGGGAGAGTTGTTGAGCCATGGAAGACAGAGCTCACCTCGGTGGGGAACAAAGGCACTGGCAAGCGCCATCTCCCTCTCCCATCCTCCAGCTGAAACCCCAATCCCTGTCATGGAACTTGCTCCCACTGCACAAACACTCAAAGCTGTGCTTCTGTGGACCCATCCCTCCGACGGATCTGCCTCCCTCCCAGTGCTGCAGGGCCCCTCTGAAAGGGGACCACCTAAGGCAAAGCCAGCTAAGCCTGCCCCTCCCACCACTGTGTACCTTGCAGATCAACCCCGGATAATACCCCAGATCCCATGAAAGCATCACCACAAGCCTGGCAGTGTGCAAGTAGCCCAGAGAGGGGCCACACCACTCCACAGTGAGTCCTGCCCCTGGGAGATGGGAAGATAAGGTACACACCATTCTGACTGTGTCCCCAGCAGTGGGCTGGGGAAAGACATCCAGTCTGACTGTGGCCCCACCCACCTACAAAAGTTACTCCGGACAGTACAGGGGCGGTGCCCTGCATCTTGGAGACACCCCAGGGACTACCCAAAATGACACAATGGAAGAATTCTCCTCAAAAGAAACTCCAGGAAGTATGGACAGCTAACAAATTGATCAAAAATGACTTAAGCAATATAACAGAACAAGAATTTATAATAATAGTCATAAAATTAATCACTGGGCTTGAAAAAAGCATAGAGGACAGCAGAGAATCTATTGCTACAGAGATCAAGGGACTAAGAAATAGTCATGAGTAGCTAAAAAATGCTATAAATGAAGTGCAAAATAATACAGAGGTGACCATAGCATGGATTGAAGAGGCAGAGGAGAGAATAGGTGAAGTAGAAGATAAAATTATGGAAAAAGTATGGAAACCAATTTGACAGTAAATTTCATATATTAAAAAATAAAAAAAAATTATGGAAAAAGAAGAAGCTGAGAAAAAGAGAGATAAAAAAATCCAGGAGTCTGAGGGGAGAATTAGAGAACTAAGTGATGCAATCAAACGCAACAAAATCCGAATCATAGGAATTCCAGAAGAAGAAGTGAGAGAGAAAGGGACTGAAGGAGTATTTGAACAAATCATAGCTGTGAACTTCCCTGATCTGGGGAAGGAAAAAGGCATTGAAATCCAAGAGGCACAGAGAACTCCCTTCAAACGTAACTTGAATCGATCTTCTGCATGACATATCATAGTGAAACTGGCAAAATACAAGGATAAAGAGAAAATTCTGAAAGCAACTAGGGATAAACACGCTCTAACCTACAAAGGCAGACCCATAAGACTAGTGGCAGACCTATCTACTGAAACTTGGCAGGCCAGAAAGGAATGGCAGGAAATCTTCAATGTGATGAACAGAAAAAAAAAAAATGCAGCCGAGAATCCTTTATCCAGCAAGTCTGTCATTCAGAATAGAATGAGAGATAAAGGTCTTCCCAACAAACAAAAACTGAAGGAATTCATCACCATTAAACCAGCCCTACAAGAGATCCTAAGGGGGATTCTGTGAGTGAAATGTTTCAAGGACCGCAAAGTACAGGGACATCACTACAAGCATGAAACCTACAGACATCACAATGACTCCAAACCCATATCTTTCTATAATAACACTGAATGTAAATGGACTAAATGATCCAACCAAAAGACATAGGGTATCAGAATGGATAAAAACAAACAAACAAACAAACAAAAAAAAAAAACAAGACGCATCTATTTTCTCTGCACAAGAGACTCTTTTTAGACCTGACGACACCTTCAGATTGAAAGTGAGGGATGGAGAACTATCTATCATGCTACTGGAAGTCAGAAGAAAGCTGGAGTAGCCATACTTATATCAGAGAAACTAGACTTTCAATTAAAGGCTGTAACAAGAGATGAAGAAGGGCATTATATAATAATTACAGGGTCTATACATCAGGAAGAGCTAACAATTATAAATATCTATGTGCCAAATATGGGATCCCCCAAACATATAAAACAATTAATCACAAACATAAGCAACCTTATTGATAAGAATGTGGTAATTGCAGGGGACTTTAATACTCCACTTACAACAATGGATAGATCATCTAGACACAGGACCAATAAAGAAACAAGGGCCCTGAATGATACAATGGATCAGATGGACTTGACAGATATATTTAGAACTCTGCATCCCAAAGCAACAGAATATACTTTCTTCTAGAGTGCACATGGAACATTCTCCAAGATAGATCACATACTGGGTCACAAAACAGCCCTTCATAAGTATACAAGAATTGAGATCATACCGTGCACACTTTCAGACTACAATGCTATGAAACTTGAAATCAACCACAGGAAAAAGTATGAAACACCTCCAAAAGCATGGAGGTTAAAGAACACCCTACTAAAGAATGAATGGGTCAACCAGGCAATTAGAGAAGAAATTAAAAATATATGGAAACAAATGAAAATGAAAAGACAACAATCCAAACGCTGTGGGATGCAGCGATGGCAGTCCTGAGAGGAAAATACATTGCAATCCAGGCCTATCTCAAGAAACAAGAAAAATCCCAAATACAAAATCTAACAGCACACCTAAAGGAAGTAGTAGCAGAAGAACAAAGCCACCCCAAACCGAGCAGAAGAAGAGAGATAATGAAGATCAGAGCAGAAATAAAAAATACAGAATCTAAAAAAAAAAAAAACAAAAAAAAAAAACAACTGTAGAGTAGATCAATGAAACTAAGAGATGGTCCTTTGAAAAAATAAACAAAGTTGATAAACCTCTAGCCAGGTTTCTCAAAAAGAAAAGGGAGAGGACACAAATAGATAAAATCATGAATGAAAAAGGACTTATTTTCAATTATTACTTATTACCAATTATTACCTTATTATCAGGGAATACTATGAAAGATTATATGCCAGCAAACTGGACAAGCTGGAAGAAATGGACAAATTCCTAAGCACCCACACACTTCCAAAACTCAAACAGGAAGAAATAGAACACTTGAACAGACCCATAACCAGCAAAGAAATTGAATCAGTTATCGAAAATCTGCCAACAAATAAGAGTCCAGGACCAGATGGCTTCCCTGGGGAATTCTACCAGACATTTAAAGCAGAGATAACACCTATCATTCTCAAGCTGTTCCAAAAAATAGAAAGGGAAGGAAAACTTCCAGACTAATTCTATGAAGCCAGCATTACTTTGATTCTTAAACCAGAGACCCAGTAAAAAAAGTGAACTACAGGCCAGTATCTCTGATGGATATGGATGCAAAAATTCTCAACAAGAGAAGAGCAATTCGAATTCAACAGCATATAAAAAGTATTATTCACCATGATCAAGTGGGATGCATTCCTGGGATGCAGGGCTGGTTCAACATTCTCAAATCAATCAATATGATACATCACATTAATAAAAGAAAAGAAAGGAACCATATGATCCTGTCAATCAATGCAGAAAAAGCATTTGACAAAATCCATCATCCTTTCTTAATAAAAACCCTTAAAAAAGTCGGGATTGAAGGAACACACTTCAACATCATAAAAGCCATTTATGAAAAGCCCACAGCAAATATCATCCTCAATGGGGAAAGACTGAGAGCTTTCTTCCTGACATCAGGAAAATGACAGGGATGTCCACTCTCACCGCTGTTGCTTAACACGGTGTTGGAAGTTCTAGCGTCAGCAATCAGACAACAAAAGGAAATCAATGCATCAAAATTGGCAACGATGAAGTCAAGCTTTCACTTTTTGCACATGACATGAGATTATACATGGAAAACCCGATAGACTCCACTAAAAGTCTGCTAGAACTGATACATGAATTCAGCAAAGTCTCATGATACAAAATCAATGTACAGAAATCAGTTGCATTCTTATACACTAATAATGAAGCAACATAAAGACAAATAAACTGATCCTATTCACAATTGCACCAAGAATCATAAAATACCTAGGAATCAACCTAAACAAAGATGTAAAAGATCTGTATGCTGAAAAGTATAAAAATCTTATAAAGGAAATTGAAGAAGATATATAGAAATGGAAAAACATTCCGTGCTCATGGATTGGAAGAATAAATATTGTCAAAATGTCAATACTACCCAAAGCTATCTACACATTCAATTCAATCCCAATCAAAATTGCACCAGCGTTCTTCTCGAAACGAGAACAAGCAATCCTAAAATTTGTATGGAACCACAAAAGACCACGAATAGCCAAAGTAATTTTGAAGAAGAAGACCAAAGTGGGAGGCATCACAATCCCAGACTTTAGCCTCCACTACAAAGCTGTAATCATCAAGACAGCATGGTATTGGCACAAAAACAGACACAGAGACCAATGGAATAGAATAGAGACTCCAGAACTAGACCCACAAAATTATAGCCAACTAATCGTTGACAAAGCAGGAAAGAATATGCAGTGGAAAAAAAGACACTCTCTTTAACAAATGGTGCTTGGAGAACTGGACAGCGACATGCAGAAGAATGAAACTCGACCACTTTCTGACACCATTCACAAAAACAAACTCAAAATGGATGAAGGACCTGAATGTGAGACAGGAAACCATCAAAACCCTAGAGGAGAAAGTAGGAAAAAACCTCTGTGACCTCAGCCGTAGCAATTTGTTACTTGACACATCCCCAAAGGTAAGGGAATTAAAAGCAAAAATGAACTATTGGGACCTCATGAAGATAAAATGCTTCTGCACGTCAAAGGAAACAATCAACAAAACTAAAAGGCAACCAATGGAATGGGAAAAGATATTTGCAAATGACATATCGCAGAAAGGACTATTATCCAAAATCTATAAAGATCTCACCAAACTCCACACCTGAAAAGCAAATAATCGAGAGAAGAAATGGGCAGAAAACATGAATAGACACTTCTCTAAAGAAGACATCTAGAGGGGCGCCTGGGTAACTCAGTCGGTTGAGCGACTGTCTTCGGCTCAGGTCATGATCTCACGGTTTGTGAATTTGAGCCCCGAGTCAGGCTCTGTGCTGATAGCTCAGAGCCTGGAGCCTGCTTCTGATTCTGTGTCTCCCTCTCTCTCTGCCCCTCCCCCACTCATGCTCTGTCTCTCTCTGTCTGAGAAATAAACATAAAAAAAATTAAAAAAAGAGGACATCCAGATGGCCAACAGGCACATGAAAAGATGCTCAATGTTGTTCCTCATCAGGGAATTACAAATCAAAACCACACTCAGATACCACCTCACACCAGTCAGAGTGGCTACAATGAACAATTCAGGGGAGTATAGATGCTGGCGAGGATGTGGAGAAACGGGAACCCTCTTGCACTGTTGGTG
Organism: Panthera tigris; assembly: GCF_018350195.1. Lineage (NCBI taxonomy): Eukaryota > Metazoa > Chordata > Mammalia > Carnivora > Felidae > Panthera > Panthera tigris. Next base: position 50,515,068 of record NC_056677.1, read on the forward strand.
GGAATGCAAACTGGTGCAGCCGCTCTGGAAGACAGTGTGGAGGTTCCTCAAAAAATTAAAAATAGAACTACCCGATGACCCAGCAATAGCACTGCTAGGAATTTACCCAAGGGATATAGGAGTGCTGATGCATAGGGGTACTTGTAACCCAATGTTTATAGCAGCACTTTCAACAATAGCCAAATTATGGAAAGAGCCTAAATGTCCATCAACTGATGAATGGATAAAGAAGTTGTGGTTTATATACACAATGGAATACTACGTGGCAATGAGAAAGAATGTAATATGGCCTTTTGTAGCAATGTGAATGGAACTGGCGAGTGCTCTGCTAAGTGAAATATGTCATACAGAGAAAGACAGATACCTTATGGTTTCACTCTTATGTGGATCCTGAGAAACTTAACAGAAGACCATGGGGGAGGGGAAGGGAAAGAAAAAAGACATTAGAGAGGGAGGGAGTCAAAACATAAGAGATTCTTAAAAACTGAGAACAAACTGAGGGTTGATGGAGTCTAGGATGGAGGGTAGGTAGCGTGATGAGTATTGAGCAACCTGTTGGGCACCCATTGGGATGAGCACTGGGTGATGTATGGAAACCAAGTTGACAATAAATTTCATATTAAAATTAAAATTAGGGTAATAACAGTATCAATCTCATTTGCCTGTTGTGAGGATTATGTAAATTAATATATTAGTGCTTAGGAAAGTACACTTCACACTGTAAGTTCTACAGAAATGCTAGCTATTATCTTGACCATTATTTTGTGCTTTATATCCTGTGTCACACATATTCTTATTAATACAGCAACCCAATAAGGAATGCACTGTTATCACCCAAAAAAAACCAAAGTCAGAGAAATTGGGAGTAATTTCCCCAAAGTTGCAGAATCCAGACCAGAATCCCTCCAAAGTCCATGTTCTAATCACCAAACCACAGTAGAATGGCAATTCTTAGTGGAAGAACCAGCTATGTTGGACAATTTCTGAAGTGAGACTCTCAAAAAACTTGGGTCTGAGCCCAGTATTGTCATCAACTCATTCTGTGCCCTTGAGAAGTAACTTAAACACTCTGTATGTTTTCTCATACAGAAATGAACAATGGATAATACAACAGTTCCCCCTTGTTTCACTTCACATGGCTGCTTGAAAGCACAAATCAGATCACATAAGGAAAATGGGCCTTTCAGAGTTCAAATCTCACCCTTTGCTTCCTCTACCGCACTTGCACTATAAATTACTTTGCCTTGTCCCCCAAAATGCAATCCCATCCCACTCCCACCTCCACCATGGAAATTCTGTTTTATTACATTCTACTAGGATTTTGCACATACATGAATAGACACTTCCCTCTATCTGGAACATATTTTCTCCACTGGAAAACCAAGGCCACATCTCATTCATCTCAATAGCCCAATGGCCAAGACCCCATATAACAGGCTGATTGTTCTGATGGGAGGTTGTGGCATGAGCAGATCCAGGGAAAAAAGGACAAGGGAAGTTCCATACTTTTCATACAGTTTATTTTCAATACTGCCTATTCACAGGAGGGCAGAGAAAAAACAAATCCAGCCAGCTCCACACTTAATCTCCTGGTCCCAGAAGTGTGTCTCATCAAGCCACCTTTGCTTTTAAATAGATGTTTTTGCTACTTCCATCACATTGGGTTTTTCTGTTTCCTCTGACTTTTTGGATTCAATCGTCTAATGGTAAACTGGAACAGGCCTTTGTGTATTACACAAGCAGTCTGTGAAGGTAGGGGTGTCATAACAATTATATACAATTAAGTTCCCAAACATAAGCTGCAAATTTGGGCTTTTGGTAAAAATCTCCAGGGGGAAAAAAGATTAAAAGGAAGCTGTCAGGGATATGTTTCTTCTCCCTTCAAGTAGATCTAATGAGTGGGAAGGGCAGCAATGTGACAGTTCAACAAACATCAGTATCAGAGAAATTAGAAGTGTAAATTTCCCTGAAACTGTAGTCCTTGGAAACAGGTTCTTCTCCCTGCTGCTCCCCTAAGCTGCTCTAAGGCATTGATTATTACTTAGAGATATGGGTAATACTGACTTTTTTATGTAGGTTTTTAAAAAATTTATTTTAATTTTTATTTAAATTCAAGTTAGTTAACATATAGTGTAACAATGGTTTCAGGAGTACAATTTAGTGATTCATCTCTTACATATAACACTCAGTGCTCAACACAAGTGTCGTCTTTAATGTCCATCATCCATTTACCCCATACCCCTACCCAACACCCCTCCAGCAACCCTCAGTTTGTTCTCTGTATATAAGAGTCTCTAATGGTTTGCCTCCCTCTCTCTTTTTATCTTATTTTTCCTTCCCTTCCCTTATATTTATCTCTTTTGTTTCTTAAATTCCACATGAGTGAAATCATATGATTTCACATTGTCTTTCTCTGACTGACTTATTTCACTCAGCATAATACATTCTAGCTCCATCCACGTTGTTGCAAACGGCAAGATTTAATTCTTTTTTGATCACCAAGTAATATTTCATTGTGTGTGTGTGTGTGTGTGTGTGTGCACGCGTGTGTGTGTGTATAGACACAGACATACATACATATATACTACATCTCCTTTATCCATTCATCAGTCAATGGGCATTTGGGTTCTTTCCATAATTTGGCTATTGTTGAGAGTGCTACTATAAACATTGGGGTGCATGTGCCCATTCAAATCAGCATTTTTATATCCTTTGGATAAATACCTACTAGTGCAATTGCTAGGTTGTAGGGAAGACCTATGTTTGTTTGTTTATTTATTTATTTATTTATTTATTTATTTATTTATTTTTGAGGAGCCTTCTCCATAATGTTCTCCAGAGTGGCTGCCCCAGTTTGCATTCCCACCAACAGTGCAAAAGTGTTCTCCTTTCTCTTCATCCTTGCCAACATCTGTGGTTTCCTGAGTTGTCAATTTTAGCCATTCTGACAGGTGCGAGGTGGTATCTCATTATTTTGATTTGTATTTCCCTTATGATGAGTGATATTGAATATGGGTAATCCTTTCACTCATCCATTTATTTTTTAGGAGCCCTGGGAGGTAGGGAAAATCAGGGGGTACTTCATGAACTCTAGTCCTCATAGGCTGGCAGGGAGCAGGGATGATAACTAGAGTTGATCAAAAAGACCCAGAATATTTATGGAATAAGCTGAGTCAGGTTCAGGTCTGTATATAATGAAAAGCCTCCTATTGTCTAGCCAGATATTCTGATTTAGTGAGTAGGTACCAATTGCCTGTTTGCTGCCAGCCCTCCACTCTATATCCCAATTCCTCTTCAAAGGACATTAAGCTTTGAAGATTTCCCTTATGACTCTTCTTTTTAAATTAACAAATTAAGCTGTTATTATTATATGGATGTTTTTGGCAGCCACCCTGTTTGTTCAAACATCTGGGGGAGATAGCAAAATACTGCTTAATTTTCTTGATTTGCAAGGCTTATCCACAGCAGCCCTCAGCAAGTTGGCAGGACCTCTCTTTGCTTGTGTAACTGTTTGGACAGATAGCACATACAAAGAACCTATATTGGGGAACCAGTGAGGTTGGGTCACTTATGTCAATAGCTAGCAAGCCATGGAGTGGACATGTCCTATTGCCTTTTCAGGGTGGTCCTCCAGCACTCATCCACTTTTAGTCATACTAAGATTTTGGATTTTCCCCATGAGGCAGTCTTACTGCCTTGCTTAGTTATGGACCCTTTACCGCAAAAATAAGTCCTTTCAGTATCACAAGACAAAGCAACTGGGCTGTGGGAAGCAGAACGTTGAAAGAGTATATAGTGCAACAGTGAAAAGAATACTAGAGAGCGAATCTGGAGACCAGAATCAAATTTCAGCTTTGCCACTGACTTGCTGTGTGGTCTTGGTCAGGAATAGGTGTCTCAGAATTTCACCATCATTATAAGGCATGTGTGTATGTATGTACATGTGTATGCATGCACATATGTATGGCCATGGCCAGAATTGTTGATGGGGAGGGGAGTCCTCTAAAAGCCCTGATGACAGACATTCTAGAAGTCTAGAACAGACATTCTAGAAGACTAAATACGACGAACATGACAGAAACCTTAGGCTTGCCCTCTGAAATGTACCCATCAGGATTCACTACAGAAAAATCTTCCTATAAGACAACCTCTCTGGAGCTAGTGAGTTCCACAGTGACCCAAGAATCTGAAAAGGGAATGATGAGGAATTTTTCTTCTTACCAAATTAGGTGAAGAAGGGATTCACCAAGCAACAGGGTGTCAGTGTTGTACATATGGGCTTGGTTGAGATTTATAGGGCCAATCAATCATGCTAACAAAGGAGGCAGAGAGTTAACTATTATCCCATCAATCCTATTCAAAATTGCCTTTTTGCTTCCCACTCCCCACTTCTAGACAAAAACACGTGAAATTCCTTCCTAGATGTGGAGTCTTTAAATCATAGTTCAGGGATGCCTGGGTGGCTCAGTCAGTTTAATGACTGACTCTTGATTTTGGCTCAGATCGTGATGTCAGGGTTGTGAGATTGAGCCTTGTGTTAGGCTCCTCGCTGAGTGTGGAACCTGTTTAAAATTCTCTCTCTGCCCCCCTCTGTGCCCCTCCCCTACTCTGTCTCTCTCTAAAATAAATAGATAGGTAGATTTAAAAAAAATCTTTAAAAAAATAAATCATACTCCGTGCTTTCAAGTTTGGTATTAATGAGGCTCCCTAGATAGGTGGAGGAATTTCAACCTATTATTGGTCCCCCATGGCTCCAGCTTCAAGACTGGAGCCCCAGAGCATATGGAGGAATTATATATTCCAGACATTGGGAAGAGGAAAATATTTCAGTGAGTATGGAGACAACTGCTGCTGAGAACCTCCTCTCAAAGAGAGCACCGCAGGAGTAGAGGGAAAGAGGGCTACTAACCAGCCACAATTTCAGTGTGCCTTAGAGTTGATGTGTTTGCTAGAGGTCATTTGGTCTAGCCTTCTGCCTCTGATCAGGCAACTAGCCAAAGTAAGCCAGATACAAGGGAAGGAGGATCCATGATTCCCTAGTAAGTTTGGGCCAGTGCTGGTTTCCTCTTAGGAGCAATTGTTTCTTTATATAGGTTCATTCTTTTATCTTCATCTCAATCACTACTATTTTCTACTCTTTATGGGGACATAAAGATTCTTCAAATAGATTTATCTTTCAAATAATACTAAAAAAATATGCCCAATGCTCAGAATTGTGGTGTTTTCCAGCCATCTACATTAAGAAGGATCAGAGGTGTGGCACCTGAGTGGCTCAGTCAGTTAAACATTCGATTTGGTTTCAGCTCAGGTCATGATCTCACAGTTTCATGGGTTCAAGCCCCACATCGGGCTCTGCATGGGCAGTTGGGGATCCTGCTTGGAATTTTCTGTCTCCCTCTCTCTCCGACCCTTCTCCACTCACACTGTCTTTGTCTCTCTCAAAATAAATAAATACACTTTTTAAAAAAGGATCAGAGGTAGAAGAATAAAGGAGAGTTTTTGTTTTGTTTTTTTTTTTCTAGACTGTGGTAAAATAGCTGTTTGCAGGGCTGATGCTTACTTAATCTCTTTAGAATATGCTAAACTGCTTGAAATTTTAGGGAGCTACTACCTCTCAATCACAGGAAATTATACCTCAGTTGAGGCAAGTGGAACAGGGAACTGGCTCAACTTGTACACTGTGACTATGAAGCTTAATATTGCTGACCCCTCCTTGGTAGCATTTCCAGCCTCTCCCATCTTGGTTATGTTAGCCTGTGGACTGTCAGATTTCACAACTTGGGTCTGAGATAAATGTAAAATGTCATTACCCCAGTTCTTTTGGTGGGCAAAAGAGACAAACACTAAATGGTATACTCAACACACATACCTGTGAGTCCTTATAATTCACAGCTGTTTCTATTGAACAGAAACCCAAGAACCTCAACAGAGCAGTGACATTACAGAATAAAAAAATCTCCATTTATTTGTTAGGTTGTATATATCCTCTGCAAGTGAATATCTAGAAATGAAGGCTTTAGTGACTTTAGCCACTGAAGACTTCCTGAGTTCAGAGAAGTGGCTGTTTCTAATGAAATGGAAGGCTTTCAGGAATTATTTTTATATGCAGATGATAAAAAAGATAATTTGGTCTGTCAATAGTGCAGGAGTGAGAACCTTCACTTCAAGTGTGCAAGCTTGGGTAGACCTTGTAAAATGTGTCAGGATGAGGTAATCTCACCAATAGAAAAAGAAGTATGTTGACTGGCCTGCACCAGAGAACCAACCTTATAGTCTGTGTCTGGGAGTGAATTAGAACATACTACTTATCCAAGTTTTTATCTGGTGGTGATAAAACTCCAGGGCTGGAAAGAGGCTTGAAAGTCTATTGAGTCAATCCAATTATTTCCTGGCAACACCCAAAGAGATGAACCTTTCATTTATTAATGAAGTGTTGTCTCAAAGATTTCTCCAACCTTCTTATAAAGCCATTGAAGTACACAACACTTCTCAGTAGTAGAAAGTTTTTCCTTGGCTCTAATCTAAATCCTTTCTGCTGCTCTTCATATTTAATTTCTTTTCATCCATCTGTGGCTAAGATGTGATGTTCTAGATGAGCTATTCAGACTCTACAATGCCCCTGTTGATAAGGATCCTACCTCCCAGTCTAGGACAGATGCCTGCCACTGGGCAATCTTGTCGATATTCTCCAAACGCCTCTTGCGCTCATTGATCTGCTGAGTCACGTTTCTCATGACAGCCAGAGCAGCTGCCACATACCTGTAGTCACTGTGAAGACACAAAAGTACAAGTTCAGTAAATCAATGTGCTAGAGAACCAACTGTTGGGTACCAACCCTAAAGTCCATTCCTCTCTTCTTACTTAGTAACAGAGCCCTGATTTTCAGATGGAACCCATGCCACATGGAGTAAAAGATTATATTTTCTATATTTCTTATAGTAAGGGGTGATTATGTAACTAGTCCAGTGATAGGTAAATAGAAATTTTGGGCAGAAATTTTCAGAAACCTCCTTTAAGGAAGATAGCATACCCTTCTTTGGCCCTTTCTCAATCCTGATGCTTGGAATGCAGATGTGATGGTTGATGTTCTAGCAGCCATCTTGGACCATAGGGACAAGGTTCCTTCTCCTAGGGATATGATAACAGAAAGTTGGGAAGAACCCAAGTTTCTGATGACCACAGAGCACCATAGCAGTCATGGACTGCCTACCTGTAGACTTTTGTTTACAGGAAAGGGAAATAGACCCCTATCTTTTTTTAGAGCATTATTTTTGTGTCCAGTCTGATATAACCAGTCAAGAATCAAGAAAGCAGCATTATTCATGGCATGGTCCAGAACTTTACCATACTTTCTATCACTTATTTCTAGGGAACTCTGCCAAAAGTCACTGTGAAATAATATCCACTCTTTTCTTCTAGTATGATATAAGGATAGGATGTAGCATAGTGGTTAAGAATAGACTCCAGAGCCAGACTCTTTGGGCTCAAATGCTAGTTTTGTCACTGACTAGTTGTATGGCCTTTGTCAATTCTCACAACTCTCTCAATGACTCAGTTTCCTCATATGTGAAATGGGGATAATTATAGTAGTGTTTGTTGAAGGTTTAGTCATCTATATAAATTGTTTTACTCTTGGTTTATAGTAAAAGTAGCAGTATTATTAATACAAATCAAAGTGCAACCTTTAGGCCTAGTTTCCCGGGACTGTGGATGGCCTACTTGTCGAAAGTTATACCACCCTGGCCAGTTTTCTCTGCTTGTCTGATCTGATTTCCAATCAAATGGCTCCTGTGAAAGGCAGATTGGAAATGATATCCCAGTCATTTGGTGGAGATTTAATAGACTGAGAGGGTAAGAGGATGAGTTATGAATCAGTCTTAACTAACCTTTACTTTAAAAAAAAGCTGAACATATTTTGTGGTCATTAATCTGCTCACTGTCCCAGCACCAATTTGAAAGAAGAAAGGAGGGGGAAAAAAGATACCCAGTAACATTTCCTTTCCTAAATCTTTGAAGTGTAAGATGGTTGACCAATCATAGGCACAGGGAAGGTAATTCTAACTGCTAAGGCAGACATTATGCAGCACCTCCTCTTAGCTGGCCTCCATGTGTTCTCTGAACACCTACCAGACCATAGTCTTCAAATGCTACTTCATTTTATTACCTCCAGTGACCAGATAGTCACTACACCTCCTAATCAGTTTATTCTGCCTCAACACAACTTTGTTAAAACAACAACAACAACAACAACAACAACAACAAACCCTTATTCTGAGCCTTAATAAATGTTAGCTATTATCAGTTTTTCTTCTGGGTCCTACTGCTGACTTATATTGAACTCATGGTTGACTAATGCTTCCTAAGTCTGTTTAAAATATGCTGTCTTGGAGCACCTGGGTGGATTAGTTTGGTTAAGCATCCAATCTTACTGACCAACCAAAGTCATGATCTTGCAATTCATGAGTTCAAGCCCATGTCTGGCTCTGTGCTTACAGCTCAGAGCCTGGAGCCTGCTTCAGATTCTGTGTCTCCCTCTCTCTCTGCCACTCCACATCCCCCCTCTCTCTCAAGAATAAATAAACATTAAAAAAATTTAATATGCTATCTATAAGCTGAATCTCTCTAGGTCTGTCCTTGAACTCTACATCTCCCTCTTACTTTCTTAGACCCAATTATAAAACCTTACATTTGTTCCTGTTATATTTCATCCTTTTACAGTTACTTGCTCCAGCCTATGGGCAATCTATTGGACTCTGTATGACTATTAAAATTTCTCCCTGGAAAGACTACCTGAGCTTGCCATTTGGAAAGAGAATAGGGTGATAACAGAAAGGGCAGCTGCAGTGTAGAAGATGCTGACATAAATAAGTACCCCTGTACTTTGGGCCCATTTAATGTCTCCCATGCTATTCCTCTTTCTGGTTTGAGGCATCAGGAAAATGGCTTAAGCCACTTTTGGGAAGGTAAAACATAAAGCTTTATGTCCAATATGGTATCCGATAGCCACATTTATTTAAAATTAAATATAATCAAATATTAGTACTTCAGTTGAACCACCTACATTTCTCAGTACTCAATAGCCATGCATGGCCAGTGGCTACTACATTGGACAGAACAGGTATAAAACATTTACATTATTGTAGAAAGTTCCATTGGACAGCACTGGCATGAGAATGCCTATTACCTCTGACTCCATGTACTACCTAGCCATGGATTCATTACTGTCACTCTGCCATACTGTCAGTCAACCTTTGCCATATTTAGCTGGCTGTCTTTCTTACAATGGTTAGAGGGGGATATGTCCCCATTTTTAACCTGCCCCACTAGCTTTAGGAGTGGGTGAGAAAAGAAGTGAATAGTTGTGGTCTTGCCTGAACCCTTCTCAGAGCCCCCAGGCCTTCAGAAAAGGTCTGGGCCCAGCTTCTTGATGAGATCTACTGAACCAAGATAGTCTTGTTCCAGATATGTCAGTTAACCTCCCTGTTATATACAGTCTTCCTTCCTGTCAGCTTAAGGAAGGTTGGATGGCTGAGTGGGGACACATCACCCTTCTGCAAGCAAAGGCAGTATTATTATCTACTTATTACTATCCATCCATTGAATCTTATCCCTTAGAGGCCACTCTGACTGCCTGAATTTCAGACCTCCTTATCTGAATACCTATCTGAAGAAGCCTTCAAGCTGGAAGCAGCCTCTAATTGACTTCAAATCCAAGCTACTCCGACATGCATTGCAGGAGCTGTCATCTCAATACAGCTTCCTGATAGCTGCCAAAAGAGGTGGCCCCTGGCCTGGGGGTAATGCTGGGCCCAACAGATCACTCTGAAGGAAGACAGTGATTCATGTGCCCTGCCAATGCCTGAGCCACTCTATCAGCACTCTGGAACCCAGTACATAGAAAAAGAGGGGGCCAGGGACCCAGAGGGAAAGACGGCCTTGAGACAGGGGTTCTTGTCACAAGGTGAAGGAGCACAGGGATAGCAAGTCCCTTGCAGATATCCTATCTTACTAGACCCCACTAAACCAAATAAGGGCCTGTGGTTGCTTTGGCTTAATAAACTTACATAGCTTTTGGCTATGTTTTGAAATGTCTTTCTGGGGCTCTTAAAAACAATTATGCAACATATAATTTATCTATTAATATCAGTCCACAAGTATGATTTTTAGAACCTCCTGCTATATTCCATGAAATAGGTACTCAGAAGTAGGTGAGAGATGAGCTGTAATATAAAAACATTTGAGAAACACTCTTTGAATATCCCAGTTGCTCCTCTGAGATTTAAGTACAATAGTGATTGCTTCTGGTCACTTAGCACCATGAAGTATAACTGTGGAGGTCATTTAGGCTCATGACATCATGGGCTGGTAGATCTGCAAGAGACATTCCAGACTGGCTAGTTCAATGGTTTATAAACCTTCTTGGGCATGAAAATTATCTGGAGGGCTCTTTACAAAGCTAAGTTCTGAGAACACTGTCCACACTTTGTGTCCCTGACTTGCCACACATATTTGTTCTCTGGGCCTCAGTCCTTCCAGCCATAAAATGAGAAAATCTGACTAGAAGACCTTCCTTTAAAGGCCTTTACATTTCAGGTGCCATACATATTTTCCATTTTTATTTTTTAAATGTACTAATTTTAGTGGGAGTTCTTCAGTGTCCTATTAGCTCTCACAAGAAACTGTATCCTTAGAAAACGTGGGACCCCATTCTGGCAATGGTCTGTAGTAAGCATTTTAAAATAACATTTAGTCCTTCCAAATTTCATGTCTAATGATGATGCCCACCAATCCCCAGGTAATAAACAGACTTAGGGAGGAGGGAACAGAGTCCTCTTTTGTGAGGTCCTTCACAACCTGCCTCCCTCATAGCCAACACAGCATGGCAGGCAGAGCTACACTGGTGGTATTCACACACAAAGGGAGAGTCTAGTACTAACACATTTAGATTCAAGTTTGAAATTTGTCCAAGGCTCCAGAGCTATTGATGCACATGACCCATGATTTGCTAAACAAACAACATCAGCTTAAGAATGAACCCAGGGATTGGCTTTGAGATTAACATAAACAAAACCAACTAGCCAATATCCGTGGCTTTATGCAACTACGTCTGGAGTCAGCTCCAAGGAAACCAGGCAATGGAGCCAAATGAAAGTAGGAAGTAGAAAAGTAGAAAGTGGGTCTAATGAGAATTAGAAAGCTAAGGGAAATTGGACAAAGGTCATTTTTCTTCTTGGAGGGTTCAGTTGGGAAGAGAGCTGAATTAATAAGTCTAAGGTCAGGGATTTAATACTAATTAAAGGCAGGTTATAACAAGGCTGAGGGCTTTAGCTCATAAAGTAAAGCATGTGAGGGTGGGGGGTGGTTCACTCATTGTTGGAGATGACTCTCAGCATATACCTTACTGGTAGGTTCATTTGCTGGTAGGTCATTTCCAGTCAGAGAGAGATAAGCTTCTTGGTCATTTTGGGGTTGGTTTTCTTGCAAATACTGAAAAATTGTAAACAAAAAACAAAAACAAAAACAAAAACAAATACTTCAGGAGAAGACTCAAGTCTATTTTCCCCCAGTCATGCTCTAGGTCTAAGGGGAAGGTACAGTTGGGATGATGCAGAGGAGGGTGGAAAGGACTAAAGATTACCAGGGATATAGCCATGCAGAAGAAATCTAAGGTGAGAACAAGTTATGTAGGCTGTTATTAGGATATTGAATCTATCAAACAAAGTGGAATAAATAGTTGAGCAATCATTCCATCTGGATTGATTCACTTGGCTAAACTCAGGACTAAGGATCCAGCTGAGCTCCCTGAAGGCAGGGTCTAAGTTGTGTAGTAATGATGATGCATACTGTTTTTGTGTGTGTGTATACTGTTTTACAGCTTTATAAGAGACTCTCATAAGTGTTCCCTTGCTTTACACACACAATAACCCTTTGAGGTAAGCAAAAAAAAAAAAAATCATCATTCCATTGTGCAGATAAGCTAACAGAAACTCATAAATGGCTAAAAGACATATATTCTTAATAAAGACCAACATGTAGACAAGGATCTCCCTAACTCCTGCTTCCCTCTATCCTTTACCTATGGTCCTGGGCGGTATACTTGAGGAGCTCAGCCAGTTGTAAAGGATACTTGCAGATCTTCTGCACTGGAGTCAAAAGGAATCCATCAATAGCAATGTCGATCATCTGCTGCAAGAGGCGACAAGCCTCAAAGAAGTGCTGGTAGCGGCTGTCCTTCATCAGTTTGGAGAGTTCCATGCAGGCGTCCAGGTGGTTGTTACAGTACTCAGAGTATATCCAGAATCCATCTTGCTATGAGCACAGGAAAAATGGAGAGGAAGAAAAGGGTACTGAGAATTCCAAAGAAGTTTTGGAGAAATGAAAAAAACAGATCCTGTCCTTACGTAGAATGTTAAAATAACAATATCTATCTTTCCTAAATTGATTCAAAATTTAATAATAGAAATAAAGGAATTATTTGGGAAGTAGACAAACTGTAAACATTTGTATAGAGAAAATAAGTAGGAATAGTATGAAATTCTATAAAAGAAGGGTATTGATGTGGCACTGGCCCTGACAAAAGTGAAAATACTATGGCAATAAAATTATGGCACTGGATTGTTTATTTTTTCAAGTTTCTATTTTAATTCCAGATAGTTCTCATAGAGCGTTATATTAGTTTCAGGTGTACAGTATAGTGATTCAACAATTCCATACATCACCCAGTGTTCATCATAAGTACACTTCTTAACCCCCATCGTCTATTTAACCTATCCACCCACCCATCTCCCCTCTAGTAACCATCAATTTGTTCTCTGCAGGTAAGAGTCTGATTCTTGGTTTGTGTCTCTTTTTTCCTGTTGCTCATTTGTTTGTTTTTTTCTTAAATTTCACATATGAGTGAAATCATATTGTATTTTTCTTTCTCCTAGATTTTATATCCTTTAGCTTGATCCATGTCTCTGCAAATGGCAAGATTTCATTTTTCATGGGTGAATAATATTCGTGTGTGTGTGTGTGTGTGCCTATGGTATATATACACCCCATATATTCCTTATCCATTCATCTGTTGATGGATACTTGAGCTGCTTCCATATATTGGCTATTGTAAATAATGCTGTTGTAAATGTAGGGGTGCATATATCCCTTTGAATTAGTGTTTTTGGAATTTTGGGGTAAATATCCAGTACTGTGATACTGGATCATAGGGTAGTTAATTTTAACTTTTTGAAGACCCTCCATACTTTTCCACAGTGGCTGCACCAGTCTGCATTCCCACCAACAGTGCAAGAGGGTTTCTTTTTCTCTACATTCTCACCAACACCTGTTGTTTCTTGTGTTTTTTTTTTATTTTAGTCATTCTGATAGGGGTGAGGTGGTAACTCATTGTAGTTTTGATTTGAATTTCCCTGATAAGTGATGTTGAGCATCTTCTCATGTGTCTCTTGGACATCTGGATGTCTTCTTTGAAGAAATATCTGTTCATGTATTCTGCAGATTTTTTTAATTGGATTGTTTGTTTGGATGTTGAGTTGTATCAGTTCTTTATATATTTTGGATACTAACCCTCTATCAGATATGTCATTTGCAAGTATCTTCTCCCTTTTAGGAGATAGCCTTTTAATTTTGTTGAATGTTTCCTTTGCTGTGCAAAAGTTTTATTTTGATGTAGTCCCAATAGTTTATTTTTGCTTTTGATTCCCTTGCCTCAGGAGATATATATCTAGAAAAATGTTGCTCTGACTGATGTCAGAGACATTACTGCCTGTGTTCTCTTCTAGGATTTTTTATGGTTTCATGTCTCACATTTAGGTCTTTAATCCATTTTTTAATATTACTTATTTTTAATTGAGAGAGAGAGAGAATGCAAGTGGGGAAGGGGAAGAGGGAGAAAAGGAGAGAGAGAGAGAGCATGCGTGAGAGAGAGAACCTTAAGCAGGCTCCACCCTCAGCATGGAGCCTGACACAGGGCTCGATCTCACAACTGTGAGATGACCTGAAACCAAATCAAGAGTTGGACACTTAACCAACTCAGCCAACCAGGTGCCCCAGTCTTATTCTTTTGAATGTAGTTGGCCAATTTTCCCAACACCATTTGTTGAAGAGACTGTGCTTTTCCCATTGTATATTCTTTCCTATTTTGTCGAAGGTTAATTGGCCATATACTTATGGGTTTACTTCTGGGTTTTCTATTCTGTTCCATTGATCTATTTGTCTATTTTTGTTCTAGTACCATACTGTTTTTATTACTATAACTTTGTAATATAACTTGAAGTCTGGAATTGTAAAAACTCCAGCTTCACTTTTCTTTTTCAAAATTGCTCTGGCTATTTGAGGGTTTTTTTTTTTTTGTGGTTCCATATAAATTTCAGGATTTTTTTGTACTAGTTGTGTGAAAAATCCTCTTGGTATTTTGATAGGGATTGCATTAAATTGTGTATATTGCTTTGGGCAGTACAGACATTTTAATAATATTCATTCTTCCAATCCATGAGCACAGAATGTCTTTCCATTTCTTTGTGTCATCTTCAACTTCTATCATCAATGTTTATAGTTTTCAGAGTTAGGTCTTTCACCTCTTTGATTAGTTTATTCCTCGGTATTTTATTTTTGGTGCAATTATAAATGGGATTGCTTTCTTAATTTCTCTGCCTCTTCATTATTAGTGTACAGAAATGCAACAGATTTCTACACATTGATTTTGCATAGTGCAACTTCAATGAATTTATTTATAAATTCTACAAGGTTTTTGGTGGAGCCTTTCAAGTTTTTTTTATATATAGTGTCTTATGCAAATAGTGAACGTTTTACTTCTTTACCTATTCAGATGCATTTTCTTTCTCTGTGTTGTCTAACTGCTGTGGCTAGTACTTCTAGTACATGTTAAATTAAAAAGGTGAGCGTGGGCATCCTTGTTTTTCTTCAGTGAGTATGTGGTAAGCTGTGGGTTTTCAAATATGGCTTTTATTATGTTGAAGTATGTTCCCTCTAAACCTACTTTTCTGAAGGCTTTTATCATAAATGGATGTTGTGCTTTGTCAAATGTTTTCTCTGCATCTACTGGAACAATCATAGTTTTTGTCCTTTGTCTTATTGATGTGATGCATCACCCTGGTTGATTGGAGGATATAGAACCATCCTTGCATCCTAGGAATAAATTCCACTTGATTGTGGTAAATGATTTTTTAATATTTTTCTAGATTTGGTTTGGTGATATTTTGTTGAGTATTTTTGCATGTATGTTCATCAGGGATATTGGCCTGTAGTTTGTGTTCTCTCTCTCTCTCTCTCTCTCTCCCCCTCCCTTTTGTCATCTTTATCTTGCTTTGGTGTAAGGGTGATACCGGCCTCATAGAATGAATTTAGAAGTTTTCCTTATTCTTCTATTTCTTGGAATGCTTTAAGAAGAATATGTATTAACTCTCCTTTAAATATTTGGTAGAATTCTCCTGTGAAGCCTGAACTTTTTGTTCTGGAGTTTTTTGATGCAATCTCCTTCCCAGTAATTAGTATGCTCAAATGTTCTATTTTTTCCTGTTTCAGATTTGGTATGATACATGTTCCTAGGAACTTATCCATTTCTTCTACATTGTCTAATCTGCTGGCATGCCATTTTTCATAACATTTTCTTACAATCATTTGTATTTCTGTGGTGTTTTTTTGTTATTTTTCCTCTTTTATTTATGATTATGTTTGATTCCTCTCTCTCTCTCTCTCTCTCTCTCTCTCTCTCTCTCGATGAGTCTAGCTAAAGGTTTATCAATTTTGTTGATATTTTCAGAACAAGTTTCTGGTTTCCTATTTAGTTAATAGGAAATCTGGTTACCTATTTAGTTAATTTTTTAGTTTCTATATCATTTATTTCTGCTCCCATCTTTATTATTTCCTTACTAATGCTGTTTTGGGGTTTGTTTATTGTTCCTTGTCTAACGATAAAGGAAATTTTCAACTTTTAATGCTTGTGGGCCCTGCTCCTAGGTTCCCATGGAAGCTCTACTTGTATCAAGGTAAGAAGAACTTCACAAAACTTCAAAGCATAGGTTCTGTTTCTGCCCAGAGCACACCTTATACATCTGCTTTGTAGTAAGTAACCAAAAAGAAACATTTAAAACTAAATATAAGAGTAAAATCTCCCTAAGTTCCATTCCCATAGTTCTAAAGCCTGCAACCTTGCACATACTAAAACCATAAGATAAAGTTTATAATTTTCTGAAATATCCTCCATCATGATGACATGTAACTCTTGATGTAACAAAAACATATATAACCCTGTATGAAACATTACTTTTCTCTGGAACACTCTCTTCCTTGTGAAGATTGTGTATCCAGTGCAGCTGTACTCACTTGGTCTTGGATAAAACTCTCTTCCTTTTTTTTCTCCCTCTTTTTTTTTTTTTTAGAAATTCCAAAGGCTTTTTTTTCTTCCAAGATTTTATATAAATTCCAGTTAGTTAACATACAGTGTAATATTAGCTTCACATATAGGATTTAGTAATTCATCATTTACATACAACACCTAATTCTCATCACAATTACCCTCCTTAAATACCCATCACCTGTTTAGCCCTCCCTTCCCCCCACGCTACCCCCATCCCCTCCAGCACTCTCATTTTTTCTCTATAGCTAAGAGTCCATTGTATGGTCTGCCTCTCTCTCTTTTCTCATGTTCATCTGACTTGTTTCTTAACTTCCACATATGACTGAAATAATTTAGTGTTTGTCTTTCTCTGACAGACCTTGTCATATAGCATAATACTTTCTAACTCCATCCACCTTATTGCAAATAGCAAGATTTCATTCTTCTTTTAATTTATATTTTAGTTAATATATAGTGCAATATTAGTTTCAGAAGTAGAATTCAGTGATTCATCACTTATATAGAACACCAAGTGCTCATCACAGCAAGTGTCCTTCTTAATATCCATCACCCATCTAGCCAATCTCCCACTCGCCTCCCTCCATCAACCCTCAGTTTGTTCTCTATTGTTGAGTCTCTTATGGTTTCTTTCACTTTCTTTTCTTTCCCCCCTTCCCATATGTCCATCTGTTTTGTCTCTTAAATTGCACATATGGGTGAAAACATATAGTTGTCTTTCTCTGATTGACTTACTGTGCTCAGCATAATACATTCTACCTCCATCCACATTATTGCAAATGGCAAGATTTCATTATTTTTGATGGCTGAGTAATATTCCATTGTGTACATATACTGCACCTTCTTTATCCATTCATCACTCAGTAGACATTTGGGCTCTCTCCAGACTTAGGCTACTATAGCTAATGCTGCTATAAACATTGGGGTGCATGTACCGCTTTGAATCAGTATTTTTGTATCATTTGAGTAAATACCTAACAGTGAAATTCCTAGATCATAGGGTATTTCTATTTTTAGTTTTTTGAGCAACCTCCATAGTGTTCTCCAGAGTGGCTGCACAGTTTGCATTCCCACAAGCAGTGAAAGAGAATTCCCTTTTCTCTGAATCCTTCTCAACACTCTTTGTTTCTTCTGTTGTTAATTTTAGCTATTCAGAAAGGTGTGAGATGGTATCTCATTGTGGTTTTGATTTGTATTTCCCTGATGATGAGTGATGTTGAGCATCTTTTCATGTGTCTGTTAGACATCTGGATGTCTTCTTTGGAAAAGTTTTTATTCATGTCTTCTGCCTACTTCTTAACTAAGTTGCTTGGTTTTTGGGTGTGGAGTTTGATAAGTTCTTTATAGGTTTTGGATACTAACCCTTTAACATATATGTCATTTGCAAATATATTTTCCCATTCTATAGGCTGCCCTTTAGTTTTGTTGATTGCTTCCTACACTTTGCAGAAGCTTATTATCTTGATGAAGTTCCAATAATTCATGTTTGCTTTCATTTTGCTTACCTTCAGCGACGTGTCTAGTAATAAGTTGCTATAGCTGAGGTCAAAGAGTTTGGCGTCTATGCTCTCCTCTAGGATTTTGATGAGTTCCTGTCTCACGTTTAGGTCCTTCATGCATTTTGAATTTATTTTTGTTTACGGTGTAAGAAAGCCATTGTTTCTTGTTGATATTCTGCTTAGAAAATCGTTTCTGTTGGGGCGCCTGGGTGGCTCAGTCGGTTGAGCGTCCGACTTTGCCTCAGGTCATGATCTCGCGGTCTGTGAGTTCAAGCCCTGCGTTGGGCTCTGTGTTGACAGCTCAGAGCCTGGAGCCTCATTTGGAGTCTGGGTCTCCCTCTCTCTCTGCCCCTCCCCTGCTCATGCTCTGTCTCTCTCTCTGTCAAAAATAAATAAACATTAAAACAAATTAAAAAAAATCATTTCTGTTTATTTTCCATTGCTATAAGTGGGGTATGAAAGTTCCCCACTACTGTGGTATTGTTATCAATGGGTTTTCTTCTACCAGTCCATAAATCGATTTCCTGGGTGTTCCAAGTAATCTGACCTCAAAAACCGCTGTCTTTGAGGGACCAGAAAAGCTTAGGGTCGCCATATGTCTCCATCATCTTTACTCCTCTCATGGTTTCATTCTTTTTTTTTAAGTGAAATTTATTGTCAAATTGGTTTCCATGCAACCCCCAGTGCTCATCCAAAAATGTGCCCTCCTAAATACCCATCTCCCACCCTCCCCCCTTTCCAACCACCATCTACCTTCAGTTTGTTCTCAGTTTTTAAGAGTCTCTTATATTTTGGCTCTCTCCCCCTCTAACCTCTTTTTTTTTTCTTCCCATCCCCCATGGACTTCTGTTAAGTTTCTCAGGATCCACATAAGAGTAAAAATATATGGTACCTGTCTTTCTCTGTATGACTTATTTCACTTAGCAGAACACTCTCCAATTCCATCCAAGTTGCTACAAAAGGCCATATTTCATTCTTTCTCATTACCACGTAGTATTCCATTGTGTATATAAACCACAATTTCTTTATCCATTCATCAGTTGATGGACAATTAGGCTGTATCCATAATTTGGCTATTGTTGAGAGTGCTGCTATAAACATTGGGGTAAAAGTGCACCTATGCACCAGTACTCCTGTATCCCTTGGGTAAATTCCTAGAAGTGCTATTGCTGGGGCATAGGTAGGTCTATTTTTTATTTTTTGAGGAACCTCCACACTGTTTTCCAGAGTGGATGCACCAGTTTGCATTCCCACCAACAGTGCAAGAGGGTTCCCATTTCGCCACATCCTCTCCAGCATCTATAGTCTCCTGATTTGTTCATTTTAGCCACTCTGACTGGTGTGAGGTGATATCAGAGTGTGGTTTTGATTTGTATTTCCCTGATGAGGAGCGACGTTGAGCATCTTTTCATGTGCCTGTTGGTCATCCGGATGTCTTCTTTAGAGAAGTGTCTATTCATGTTTTCTGCCCATTTCTTCACTGGGTTATTTGTTTTTCGGGTGTGGAGTTTGGTGAGCTCTTTATAGATTTTGGATACTAGCCCTTTGTCCGATATGTCATTTGCAAATATCTTTTCCCATTCTGTTGGTTGCCTTTTAGTTTTGTTGATTGTTTCCTTTGCTGTGCAGAAGTTTTTTATCTTCATGAGGTCCCGATAGTTCATTTTTGCTTTTAATTCCCTTGCTTTTGGGGATGTGTCAAGTAAGAAATTGCTGTGGCTGAGGTCAGAGAGGTTTTTTTCCTGCTTTCTCCTCTAGGGTTTTGATGGTTTCCTGTCTCACATTCAGGTCCTTTATCCATTTTGAGTTTGATTTTGTGAATGGTGTCAGCAAGTGGTCTAGTTTCATCCTTCTGCATGTTGCTGTCAAGTTCTCCCAGCACCATTTGTTAAAGAGACTGTCTTTTTCCACTGGATGTTCTTTCCTGCTTTGTCAAAGATGAGTTGGCCATACGTTTGTGGGTCTAGTTCTGGGGTTTCTATTCTATTCCATTGGTCTATGTGTCTGTTTTTGTGCTAATACCATGCTGTCTTGATGAGTACAGCTATGTAGTAGAGGCTAAAGTCTGGGATTGTGATGCCTCCTGATTTGGTCTTCTTCAAAATTACTTTGGCTATGCGGGGCCTTTTGTGGATCCATACAAATTTTAGGATTGCTTGTTCTAGTTTCGAGGAGAATGCTGGTGCGATTTTGATTGGGATTGCATTGAATGTGTAGATAGCTTTCGGTAGTATTGACATTTTGACAATATTTATTCTTCCAACCCATGAGCATGGAATGTTTTTCCATTTCTTTATATCTTCTTTAATTTCCTTCCTAAGCTTTCTATAGTTTTCAGCATACAGATCTTGGACATCATTGGTTAGATTTATTCCTAGGTATTTTATGCTTCTTGGTGCAATTGTGAATGGGATCAGTTTCTTTATTTGTGTTTCTGTTGCTTCATTGTTCGTGTATAAGAATGCAACTGATTTCTGTACATTGATTTTGTATCCTGCAACTTTGCTGAATTCATGTATCAGTTCTAGCAGACTTTTGGTGGAGTCTATCGGATTTTCCATGTATAATATCATGTCATCTGCAAAAAGCGAAAGCTTGACTTCATCTTTGCCAATTTTGATGCCTTTGATTTCCTTTTGTTGTCTGATTGCTGATGCTAGAACTTCCAGCACTATGTTAAACAACAGCGGTGAGAGTGGGCATCCCTGTCGTGTTCCTGATCTCAGGGAAAAAGCTCTCAGTTTTTCCCCATTGAGGATGATGTTAGCTGTGGGCTTTTCATAAATGGCTTTTATGATGTTTAAGTATGTTCCTTCAATCCTGACTTTCTTGAGGGTTTTTATTAAGAAAGGATGCTGAATTTGTCAAATGCTTTTTCTGCATTGATTGACAGGATCATATGGTTCTTATCTTTTCTTTTGTTAATGTGATGTATCACATTGATTGATTTGTGAATGTTAAACCAGCCCTGCATCCCAGGAATGAATCCCGCTTGATCATGTTGAATAATTCTTTTTATATGCTGTTGAATTCGACTTGCTAGTATCTTATTGAGAATTTTTGCATCCATATTCATCAGGGATATTGGCCTGTAGTTCTCTTTTTTTACTGGGTCTCTGTCTGGTTTAGGAATCAAAGTAATACTGGCTTCATAGAATGAGTCTGGAAGTTTTCCTTCCCTTTCTATTTCTTGGAATAGCTTGAGAAGGATAGGTATTATCTCTGCTTTAAACGTCTGGTAGAACTCTCCTGGGAAGCCATCTGGTCCTGGACTCTTATTTGTTGGGAGATTTTTGATAACTGATTCAATTTCTTCGCTGGTTATGGGTCTGCTCAAGCTTTCGATTTCCTCCTGATTGAGTTTTGGAAGCGTGTGGGTGTTTAGGAATTTGTCCATTTCTTCCAGGTTGTCCAGTTTGGTGGCATATAGTTTTTCATAGTATTCCCTGATAATTGCTTGTATTTCTGAGGGAATGGTTGTAATAATTCCATTTTCATTCATGATTTTATCTATTTGGGTCATCTCCCTTTTCTTTTGAGAAGCCTGGCTAGATGTTTATCAATTTTGTTTTTTCAAAAAACCAACTCTTGGTTTCATTGATCTGCTTTACAGTTTTTTAGATTCTATGTTGTTTATTTCTGCTCTGATCTTTATTATTTCTCTTCTTCTACTGGGTTTGGCGTGTCTTTGCTCTTCTGCTTCTATTTCCATTAGGTGTGCTGTTAGATTTTGTATTTGGGATTTTTCTTGTTTCTTGAGATAGGCCTGGATTGCAATGTATTTTCCTCTCAGGACTGCCTTCGCTGCATCCTAAAGCATTTGGATTGTTGTATTTTCATTTTCGTTTGTTTCCGTATATTTCTTAATTTCTTCTCTAATTGCCTGGTTGACCCATTCATTCTTTAGTAGAGATTTCTTTAATCTCCATGCTTTTGGAGGTTTTCCAGACTTTTTCCTATGGTTGATTTCAAGCTTCATAGCATTGTGGTCTGAAAGTATGCATGGTATAATTTCAATTCTTGTATACTTATGAAGGGCTGTTTTGTGACCCAGTATGTGATCTATCTTGGAGAATGTTCCATGTGCACTCGAGAAGAAAGTATATTCTGTTGCTTTGGGATGCAAGTTCTAAATAGATCTGTCAAGTCCATCTGATCCAATGTATCATTCAGGGCCCTTGTTTCTTTATTGACCATGTGTCTAGATGATCTACCCATTTCTTTAAGTGGGGTGTTAAAGTCCCCTGCAATTACCACATTCTTATTAATAACATTGCTTATGTTTGTGATTGTTTTACATATTTGGGGGCTTCCATATTTGGCACATAGACATTTATAATTGTTAGCTCTTCCTGATGGAGAGACCCTGTAATTATTATATAATGTCCTTCTTCATCTCTTGTTACAGCCTTTAATTTAAAGTCTAGTTTGTCTGATATAAGTATGGCTACTCCAGCTTTCTTTTGACTTCCAGTAGCATGATAGTTCTCCATCCCCTCACTTTCAATTTGAAGGTGTCCTCAGGTCTAAAATGAGTCTCTTGTAGACAGCAAATAGATGGGTCTTGTTTTTTTTTTTTTTTTATCCATTTGATACCCTATGTGTTTTGATTGGAACATTTAGTCCATTTACATTCAGTGTTATTGTAGAAAGATATGGGTTTAGAGTCATTGTGATGTCTGTAGGTTTCACACTTGTAGTGATGTCTCTGGTACTTTGTCTCACAGGATTCCCCTTGGGATCTCTTGTAGGGCTAATTTAGTGGTGAAGAATTCCTCAGTTTTTGTTTCTTTGGGAAGACCTTTATCTCTCCTTCTATTCTAAATGACAGACTTGCTGGGTAAAGGATTCTTGGCTGCATATTTTTTTCTGTTCATCACATTGAAGATTTCCTGCCAGATTTTTTGGCCTGCCAAGTTTCAGTAGATCCGTCAGTAGCCTTATCGGTCTCCCTTTATATGTAGAGAATGTTTATCCCTAGGTGCTTTCAAATTTTCTCTTTATCCTTGTCTTTTGCCAGTTTCACTATGGTATGTTGTGCAGAAGATTGACTCATGTTACGTCTGAAGGGAGTTCTCTGTGTCTTTTGGATTTCAGTGCCTTTTTCCTTCCCCAGATCAGGGAAGTTCTCAGCTATGATTTCTTCAAGTGTACCTTCAGCACCTTTCCCTCTCTCTTCCTCCTCTGGAATCCCAATTATGCGTACATTATTGCGTTTACTTATATCACTTAGTTTTCTAATTCTCCTGTCATACTCCTGGATTTTTTTATCTGTCTTTTTCTCAGCTTCCTCTTTTTCCATAATTTTATCTTCAAATTCACCTATTCTCTCCTCTGCCTCTTCAATCCGAGCTGTGGTCACCTCCATTTTATTTTGCAGCTCATTTATAGCATTTTTAGGTCCTCCTGACTGTTTCTGAGTTCCTTGATCTCTGTAGTAATAGATTCTCTGCTGTTCTCTATACTTTTTTCAAGCCCAGCGATTAATTTTATGACTATTATTTTAAATTCCTTTTCTGTTACATTGCTTAAATCGTTTTTGATCACTTCGTTAGCTGTTGCTACTTCTTGGAGTTTCTTTTGAGGAGAATTCTTCCATTTCGTCATTTTGGATAGTACCTGGAGTGGCGTGGAACTGTAGGGCTCTTCCCTTGTGCCGTCTGGAGTATCTTGCATTGGTGGGTGGGGCCGCAGTCAGACCTGATGTCTACCCCCAGCCTACTGCTGGGGCCACAGTCAGACTGGTGTGTACCTTATCTTCTCCTCTCCCAGGGGCAGGACTCACTGTGGAGTGGTGTGGCCCCTGTCTGGGCTACTTGCACACTGCCAGGCTTGTGGTGCTGCTTCAGTGGGATCTGGCTATTAGCTGGGGTGGATCCACAAGGTGCACAGGGGTGGGAGGGGCAGACTCAGCTTGCTTTGCCTTCGGTAGTCTGCTTCCGGAGGGGCCCTATGGCACTGGAAGTGAGGCAAACCTGTGAGGCATGGATACACAGAAGCACATTGTTGGGTGTTTGCGTGGTGCAAGAAAGTTCCATGACGGGTTCTGGTTCCCTTTGGGAATTTGGCTGGGGGATGGGTGAGGGAGATGGCGCTGGTGAGTGCCTTTGTTCCCTGCCAAGCTGAGCTCTGTCCTCCGGGGCTCAACAACTCTCCCTCCCATTGTCCTCTAGCCCTCCCGCTCTCAGAGCAGAGCTGTTGACTTATAACATTCCAGATGTTAAGTCCTGCTGGCTGTCAGAACTCACGAAGTCGGGCCCCTCAGCTTTTGCAAGACAGACTCGGGAGCTCTGCCTTGCGGGGTGGGCTGGCTGCCCCTTCACCACCCTGGCTCCCTCCACCAGTCTGTGTAGTGCGCACTGCCTCTCCGCCCTTCCTACCCTAGTCTGTGTGCCTTGCGTCTATGCCTGGCTCCGGAGAGTCCATTCTGCTAGTCTTCTGGTGGTTTTCTGGGTTATTTAGGCAGATGTGGGTGGAATCTAAGTGGTCAGCAGGATGTGGTGAGCCCAGCGTCCTCCTACACTGCCATCTTCCTTCAGTCTAGTCGGTTTCATTCTTCTATACGGCTGTGTAATACTCCATTGTGTGTGCGTGTGTGTGTGTGTGTGTGTGTCCATGTGTGTATCATTTCTTATTTATCCATTCATCAGTTGATGGACATTTGAACTGTTTCTATTATTTGGCTATTGTTGCTAATGCAGCTATAAACTTTGGGTTGCATGTATCCCTTTGAATTAGTAATATTTTATCCTTTGCATAAATACCTTGTAGTACAATTTCTGGATGAGGTAATTTATTTTTAACATTTTGAGGAATTTCCATACTGTTTCCCAGGGAAACTGCACCATCTGCATTCCTACCAAGAGTGTAAGAGGGTTCTTTCTCTGCATCCTTGCTAACATCTTTTATTTCCTGTGTTTATTATAGTCATTCTGATATGTGTGAGGTGATATCTCATTGTACCTTTGATTTGGATTTCCCTAATAATAAGTGATGTTGAACATTTTTCCATGTGTCTGTTCACCATATGTATGACTTCTTTGGAAAAATATGCCTATTCATGTCTTCTGCTCATTTTTAACTGGATAATTTGTTTTTCAGGTGTTGAGTTTAATAAATCTTTTATATTTTGGATACTAACCCTTTATCAGATATGTCATTTGCAAATATCTTCTCCCATTCCTTTTAGTTTTGTTTAGGTTGCCTTTTAGTTTTGTTATTTCCTTTCCTGTGCAGAAGATGTTAATCTTGATTATATAACAACAGTTTCCCTTGCTATTGTTTCCCTTGCCGCAGGAGACATATCTAGTATGAAGCTGTTATGGCTCATGTCAAAGAGGTTACTTATTGCCTATGTTCTCCTCTAGGATTTTTTCTTTGACATTTCTAACAGTCTCAATTTATTAGCCCCCAACATTTGATTGCCAATATCTAAGTACCTCTGTCTACTCACTTTAGCTTTTATGAAGCTTTTGTTTAAGCAAGCAACCAATAATATTTGTTATACTCCTCCTGTGCTTTTATGCATGGTTTGTTATATATATAAATATATATGTATAAATATGTATATATGTATATATATTTATATTTATATATATTTATTTATATATTTGTGTGTGTATATATATATATTTATTTATTTATATATTTATATTTCAGGGGTGGAATTTAGTGATTCATCACTTGTATATAACACCCAGTGCTCATCCCAATGAGTGCCCTCCTTTAATGCCCATCACCAATTTAGGCCAACTCTACCCCCCATGCAACACCCTTCCAGGAACCCTCAGGTTGTTCTCTGTATTTAGGAGTCTCTTAATGGTTTGCCTCCCTCTCTGTATTTATCTTATTTGTCCTTTCCTTTCCCTATGCTCACCTGTTGTGTTTCTTAAATTCCTCATATGAGTGAAATCATACGATATTTGTCTTTATCTAACTGACTTATTTTGCTTAGCATAATACATCCTAGTTCCATCCATGTCATTGCAAATGGAAAGATTTCATCATTTTTGATTGCTGAGTAATATTCCTCTCTCTCTCTCTCTCTCTCTCTCTCTCTCTGTGTGTGTGTGTGTGTGTGTGTATACCACATCTTTCCCATTCACCAGTTGATGGACACTTGGACTCTTTACATAATTTGGTTATTGTTGATAGTTATATTTGATAGTTATATTTGCTATAAACATTTATATATATAAATATTTGTTATATTTGCTATAAACATTGGGGTGCATGTACCCCTTTGAATCATCATTTTTGTATCCTTTGGATAAATACCTAGTAAGGCAATTGCTGAATTATATGGTAGCTCTATTTTTAATTTTTTTTGGAACCCCCACGCTGTTTCCCAGAAGTGGCTGCACCAGTTTGCATTCCCACAAACAGTGCAAAATGTTTCCAGTTTTTTTGCATCCTCTCCAACATCAGTTGTTTCCTGAGTTGTTAATTTTAGCCATTCTGACAGGTGTGAGGTGGTATCTCACTGTGGTTTTGATTTGTATTTCCCTGATGATGAGGATATCATGTGTCTGTTAGGCATCTGGATGTCTTCTTTGGAAAAGTGTCTGTTCATACATTTTGCCCATTTTGTCACTAGATTATTTGTTTTTGGGGTGTTGAATTTGATAAGTTCTTTATAGATTTTGGATACTAAAATATATATTAGTATCAAAATGTCATCTGATATGTCATTTGCAAATATCTTCTCCCATTCTTTCAGTTGCCTTTTAGTTTTGTTGATTGTTTCCTTTGCTGTGCAGAAGATTTTTATATTGATGAGTTCTCAATACTTTCTTTTTGCTTTTGTTTGTCTTTCCTCCAGAGGCATATCTAGTAAGAAGTTGCTGCAGCCACAGTGAAAGAGGTTGCTGCTTGTGTTGTCCTCTAGGATTTTGGTGTTTTCCTGTCTCACATTTAGGTATTTCATCCATTTTGAATTTATATTTGTGTATGGTGTAAGAAGGTGGCCCAGTTTCATTCTTTTTTCAAACTGCTGTCCAGTTGTCCAAACACCATTTGCTGAAGAAACTGTCTTTTCTCCATTGGATATTTCCCCTGCTTTGTTGAAGATTAATTGACCATATAGCTGTGGGTCTATTTCTGGGTTTTCTATTCTCCATTGATCTATGTGTCTGTTTTTTTTTTTTTTTGCCAGTACAATACTGTTTTGATGACTACAGCTTTGTAACGTACCTTGAAGTTCAAAATTGTGATGCCTATGGCTTTGCTTTTGTTTTTTCAGAATTGCATTGCTGTTCGGGGTCTTTTGTGGTTCCATGCAAAATTTTGGATCGTTTGTTCTAGATCTGTGAAGAATGCTGTTGGCATTTTGGTAGGGATTCCATAAAAATTGTAGTTTGCTTTGTGTACTATAGACATTTTTACAATATTTGTTCATTCATGAGCATAGAATGGTTTTCCATTTCTTTGTCTCACCACCACTTTCTTCCATCAGTGTTTTACAGTTTTTGGAGTAAATATCTCTTACCTCTTTGGTTAGGTTTATTCCTAGGTATCTTAAGGTTTTGGTGAAATTGTAAATGGGGTTGATTCCTTGATTTCTCTTTCTACTGGTTTGTTATTTGTGTATAGAAATGCAACAGATTTATGTACATTGATTTTGTATCCTGTGACTTAGGTAAATTCATATATCAGTTCTCACAAAATTTTTGTGGAGTCCTTTGGATTTTCTACTTAGAGTATCGTGTTGTCTGAAAACAGTGAAAATTTGGTTTCTGTCTTGCCATTTGGATGCCTTTCATTGGCTTTTGTTATCTGATTGCAGAGACTAGAATGTCCAGTACTATAAACAAAGTGGTCAGAGTGGACGTTGCAGTCTTGTTCCCAATTGTAGAGGAAAAGTTCTCAGTTTTTCCACAATGAGGATCATATTAGCTGTGGGTCTTTTGCATATGGCCTTTATGATGTTGAGGTATCTTCCCTCTATCCCTACTTAGTTGAGGGTTTTTATCAAGGATGGATGTTGTACTTTGTCAAATGTTTTATCTGCATCTTTTGAGAGGGTCATGTGGTTCTTATCTCATCTTTTATTCATATTGATTGGTTTTCAAATATTGAACCACACTTGCAAGCCAGGAATAAATCCCAGTTGATTATGGTGAATGATTCTTTAAATGTACTGTTGGATTCAATTTGTTAATATCTCGTTGAAAATTTTTACATCCATGTTCATCAGGGATATTGGCCTGTAGTTCTCTTTAATAGTGGGGTTTTGCTTTGGGAATCAAGGTAATGCTGGCCTTGCAGAATGAGTTTGTAAGTTTTCCTTCCATTTCTACTCTTTTGAACAGTTTCAGAATAGGTACTAACTCTTCTTTACAACTTTGGTAGTGGAGGGGGAATCAACATGGTGGGGTAGAATTCTCCTGTGAAGCCATCTGGCCCCGTACTTTTGCTTTTTGGAAAATTTTTTATTACTGATTCCTTTTCTTTGTTGGTTATCTGGTCAAGTTTTCTATTTCTTCCTGTGTCAGTTTTGGCAGTTTACGTTCCTAGGAATTTATCTATTTCTTACAGGTTGCCCATTTGTTAGTATATAATTTTTCATAAAATTATAATTGTCTATATTTCTGTGGTGTTGGTTGTGATCTCTTCTCTTATTTGTAATTTTATCTATTTGGCTCCTTTCTCTTTTCTTTTTGATAAGTCTGGTGGTGGGTTTATCAATTTTATTATTTTTTTCAAAGAACCAGCACCTGGTTTCATTGATTTGTTCTGGTTTTTTGTTTGTTTGTTTTTTTGTTTGTTTGTATGTCATTTTTTTTATGCCTTAATCTGTATTATTTCCTTTCTGCTTGCTTTAGGCTTTATTTGTTGTTATTTTTCTAGATGCTTTAGGTATAAGGTTAGGTTGTGTATTTGAAATTTTTCTTGCTTCTTGAAGTAGGCCTGCATTGCTATACACTCCCCTCTGATGACCACTTTTCCTGCATCCCAAGGTTTTGGGCCATAGTGTTTTCATTTTCATTTGTTTCCATGTATTTTTGTATTTCTTCTTAAATTTCCTGACTGACCCATTCATTCTTTAGTATGGTGTTCTTTAACCTTCATGTATTTGTGGTCTCTCCATTTTTTTTCTTTTGGTTGAGTTCAAGTTTCATATATTTTTGGTCAGAAAACATGTATGATATAATCTCAATCTTTTTGTATTTCTTAAGGCCTGATTTGTAACCTAGTATGTGATCTATTTGGACAATGTCCTCTGTGTACTTGATAAATATGTGTATTCTGCTGCTTTAGGATGGAATGTTCTAAATATATCTGTTAAATTAATCTGGTCCTGCATGTCATTCAAAGCCACTCTTTTCTTATTGATTTTCTGGTTGAATGAAGAGTTTCAGAATATTTAAGTGGGATATTAAAGTACCCTACTATTATTGCATCGGTATCAATTAGTTCCTTTATGTTCACTATTAAGTTCATTATGTATTTGAGTGCTCCATGTTGGGTGCATGTGGATTTGCAATTCTTATATCTTCTTGGTAGGTTGTCCCCATTAGGATTATATATCTTTCTTTGTCTCTTTTATAGATTTTTTTTGAAATCTATTTTGTCCAATATAGGTATTGCTACTCTGGGTTGTTTTTTTTTTTTTTAAATCCATTTGCCTGATAAATGTTTCTTCATACCCTCACTTTCAATCTGCAGATCTTCAGGTCTGAAATGAGTCTCTTGTAGGCAGCATATAGATGCATCTTTTTTTTTATCACTTCTGTGACCCCATCTTTAGATTGGAGCATTTAGTCCTTTTACAGTCAAAGTAATTATTCATAGATATGTATTTATTGCCATTTTGCTACTTGTTTTATGGTTGTTTTTGTAGCTTCTCTCTCATCCTTTCTTCTCTTTCTCTCTTTCATAATTTTCTAGTTTTCTTTAGTGATATACTTGGATTCCTTACTCTATTATTTGCATATCTATTACCAATTTTTGATTTGTAGTTGCCATTTAGCTCATATATAACATCTGCATATAGAAATCTATTTAAGCAGAGGGTTGCTTAATTTTGGACTCATTATTTACTACTCTCCCCTTACCATTTCAGATATTTTGTATTATATTTTATTACCTTTTATTTTGTGCTTCTCTTAGTTAATTTCTACAGATATATATACTTTTTTTTTCTTTTGTGCTTCCTGTTTTTCATACTCTTAGTTTTGGTTTGTGGTTTCCACTCACAAAATCCTCCTTAATATTTCTTGTAGGGCTGGTTTAATGAGCATGAGTTCTTTTAACTTTTGTTTGTCTGGGAAACTTTATCCCTCCTTCGGTTCTGAATGATAGCCTTGCTGGATAAAATATTCTTGACTGATAATTGTTTTCTTTCAGCATTTTCAATATTTTGACCATGTCCATCTGGTCTGGAGGATTTCTGAAAAACTCCTCTGACAGCCTTATGAGTTTTCCTTTGCATGTAGCTGTCTTCTTTTATCTTGCAGCATTTAAAATCCTTTCTTTATAACTACTTTTTACCGTTTTAATTACTATGTGTCTTGGTGTGGATCTCCTTAGGTTGAATTTGTTGGAAGAATCTCAGTGCCTCCTGAATCTGGATCTCTCTTTCCTTCCCTAGATTAAGGAATTTTTCAGCTATTATTTCTTCAAATATATTTTCTTCCCCCTTTCACTCTCTTCTTCAGAGAGCTCTATAATACAAATATCAGTTCATTTTATGGAGTCACTGAGTTCTCTGTTTTCATTATTCATGTTTGTCTCTCACCTGTTCAGGGCAAGCAATGTAGTTCAAAAAAAACAAGCAAATCAGTATATTGAAAGTATGATATACCATGATTAAGAGGGGTTGATCCCAATCCAATACACTACATTAAAGGAATAAATGAAAAATCATATGTTCATTTAGGTATATATATAATAATCATTTAGAAAAACACATATATGATAAAAGCTACCAGAAAATTAGGGATAGAAAGAAATGTCCCCAATATCATAAGGTCAACCATGAAAACCTAAAGCTAATATCATTCTCAATGTTGAATTACTGAATACTTGTGCCTAAGATCAAGTACAGAACAAAAGATGTCTGTTTTTACCATTTCACCTGTGCAATAATAAAAGAAAAGAGAAGGCAAGTAGATTGAAAATGAGGAAATATGGGGTGCATAGGTGGCTCAGTTGGTTAAGCGTCCGACTTCGGCTTAGGTCATGATCTCATGGTTTGTGAGTTTGAGCCCTGCGTTGGTCTCTGCTGACAGCTCAGAGCTTGGAGCCTGCTTCGGATTCTGTGTCTCCCCCTCACTCTCCCCCTCCCATACTCATGCTCTGTCTCTCAATAATAAATAAATGATAAAAAAAAATTAAAGAAAAAAGAAAATGAGGAAATAAAACTAATATAGCATTGTGTGCCAACTATACTCAAAAATAAAAACAAAACAAAACAAAATAAAATGAAGAAATAAACTACCTTTGTTCAGAAAGGACATGATGAATGGATAAAGAAGACATGGTGTGTATACACGTGTGTGCATACACACACACACACACACACACAATGGGATATTATTCAGCTATCAAAAAGAAAATCTTGAGCCTGGGTGGCTCAGTTGTGTCCAACTTTGGCTCAGATCATGAACTCATGGCTGTGAGTTCAAGCCCCATGTTGGGTTCTGTGCTGACAGCTCAGAGACTGGAGCCTGCTTCAGATTCTGTATCTCCCTCTCTTTCTGCCTCTCCTCTGCTCACACTCTGTCTGTATCTCTCTCTCTCTCTCTCTCTCTCTCAAAAATAAACATTAAAGAAAAATTTTTAAAAATAATGAACTCTTGTCATTTGCAACGAGGTGTATTATGCTAGATGCACTAGAGTGTATTATGCTAAGCAAAATAAGTCAGTCAGTGAAAGACAACTATCATATGATTTCACTTATATGTGAAATTTAAGAAAGAAAACAGATGCATGTAAGTGAGGGGAAGGAAAATAAAATAAGATAAAAGCAGAGAGGGGCACCTGGGTAGCTCAGTCAGTTAAGAATATGACTCTTGATTTTGGCTCAGGTCATGATCTCATGGTTTTTGAGATCGAGCCCCGCATGGGGCTCTGTGCTAGAAGTACGGGGCCTGCTTGGGATCCTCTTTCCCTCTCTGTTCTTCCCCTTCTCACTTGCTTTCTCTCTCAAAATAAATAAGTAAACATTTTAAAAAATATAAAAGCAGAGAAGGAGGCAAACCATAAGAGATCCTTAACTATAAAGTACAAATTGAGGGTTGCTGGAGCGGAGGTGGGTGGGGAGACTGGATAAATGGTGATAGGCATCAAGGAGGGCACTCGTGATGAGCAGTGGGTGTTATATATAAATGATGATCACTAAATTCTACTCCTGAAACCAATACTATACTATATGTTAACTAATTTGAATTTAAATAAAATCTTGGAAGAAAAAAAGGAAATGACAGGATGCGACTGTATGTTTATAAATCCTAAGAAATCTACAAAAAATACTATAACCAATTATTAAATTCACTAATGTGTCAGGATTCAATGTCACTATACAAAAATCAATTGTATTTATATCTCATAGCAACAAACTACAGGACATTGAAATAAAAATACTCTTTACAGTAGCAGCAAAAAAAAAAAAACACCTAGAAATTGATTTCTAAAAATAAGGTCAAGATTTATACAATAAAAAACAGAAACAATGCTAGAAGAAATTATAGAAGACTTAGATAGATTGATATTTGTTCATGGAGTGAAAGCCTACAAATTTTCCCAAAACTAATCTACAGATTTAATTTAATCCTAATGAAAATGCTGACAAGGTTTTTGTTGGTTGGTAGAACTTAGCAAGCTGATTTTCCCCCTGTTTTATGGAGAAAATATGGATGTATGTATTTTATAACTTTAAGTTCATAAGTTTATTTAAATATGTACTTGAATAAGTTTAAGGGGGATAGCATGATGTTTTGATTTATATATGTTGTGAAATAATTACAAATAGGTTAATATCCATCATCTCATATACTTACAATAAAGAGAAGAGAAAAAATTATTCCTTGTGATGATATACATTTATATAGAAATACAAATTACCTAAAATAGCCAAAGTTGTTTTGAAGAAGAATGAATATGGAGTACTAACACTACCTACTTTTAAGACTTGCTATGAAGCTACCTTAATCAAGACAGTGTGAGAATTTTTTTTTAACCTATGTATGGTGATAGACATTAGCTAAGTTTATTGTGATCATTTTTTGGTGATCATTTTGCAATACATACAAATAGCAAATAATTATTCTGTACATATGAAACTAATATGTTATATGTTAATTATATCTTAATTAAAAACAGCAACAACAATAAATAATAGCATGGTATTTGTATGTGAATACTCGCATAGATTACTGGAACACAATAATGTACCTAAAAGTAGACCCACATGTATATGATTGACTTTTGACCAATGTGTCCAAGTAATTCAATAGAGAAATTAAGTTGTTTCAAGTGGTGCTTTAACAACTAGATATCTATATGGAAACAAATTAACTTCAACCATTATTTTGCACCATATATAAAAATTACCTCAAAAAGATCATATACCTAGATATAATAAACAAAACTACACAACTTCTTTAAGAAAACAGGAGAAAATCTTTGTGACCCTGGGTTAAGCAATGTGTTCTAAAATAAGATCCAAACCATATGAACCATTAAAGAAAAAAGTGATAAACTGAATTTCAGCAAAATTAGAAGTTTATGCTTTTCAAAGACACTCAAAAAAATGAAAGGATACACCACAAAATGGGAGACAATCTTTGCAAATCACATATCTAACAACTTATAAATAATAAATTAAAAATCTCTCAAAACTGAACAATAAGAAAACAAACAACCTATTTAGAAGTGGGCAAAAGACATGGACAGATATTTCACCAAAGATTTTATACAGATGGCAAACAATCACATGCAAATATGGTTAACATCATTAGTCATTAGGAAAGTACAAATTAAAATCACAATGAAATACCACTACACACCTATTAGAATGGCTTTTTAAAAAAGAACGAAAAGAAAAGAAAAAGAAAAACACACCTATCATGAAAAAGAGTGATCCCACAGATGGAAACAATCTAGTAAACAACCCAGATATCCTGAAATGCACTGGTGAATGGGTGGTGTATTCATACAATGGAATATTACTAAATAATAAAAAAGAACCAACTGCTGATACATGCAATAACATGGATGATATCAAAGTCATTTTGTTAAGTAAAAGAAGCTAAGCACAAATATTATTAATGTATTATTCCATTTATATGACACTGTAGAAATAGTAAAATTATTGTAACAGAAAGCAGATCAGTGTTTACCAAGGGCCAGGTATGGGAGCAGAGATTGGCTACAAAGGGAGAATAAGAGAACTTGATGAAGTTACAGAAATGTTTTATATCTTGATTATGATGGTAGTTACACAGCCATATACATTTATTAAAATTCACCAAATTATATGCTAAAAATTGGTGATCTTAGTGTATATAAATTACACCTAAACAAAGCTGATTAAAAAAAAGACCTTGTAGGGGTGCCTAGGTGGCTCAGTCGGTTAAGCATCTGACTCTTGGTTTTGACTGAGGTCACAATCTCATGATTTCATGAGTTTGAGCCCTGTGTTGGGCTCTGCACTAACTGTGCAGAGCCTGCTTAGGATTCTAGGTCTCCCTCTCTCTCTGCCCTTCCCCCACTCGCACTGTCTCTGTCTCTCTCAAAATTAATAAACTTTTTTAAAATGACACTGCAGAACTGAATAATAAAAGGTAAACAATCCAATTTTTTAAAAAAAGGCAAACTAACATGTAAAAGAATGATAATATACCATATGTAGGTAGAGTTTATCCCAGCAATACAATGTTCATTTAACATACAAAAATTAGTCAATCCAAATTAACTACTTTAATAGATCTAAGGCTAAAAGCATGTAATCACTTCCACAGATCAGTGGTACTTTTTGTTCCCCACGGGACATTTGTCAATGTCTGGAGACATTTTTGGTTGTCACAACTCGGTGGTGGTAGGGTGCTACTGGCATTCAGTGGGTAAAGAACAGGAATCCTGTTACACACACTATAATGCACAGAAAAGGCTCCAAATGAGAACCACTATTCTATATTCTACTTTCACAAGTAACACTATGCTTATGATGTCTATACACATTGTTATAAGATACCTACATCAAGTTTGTTGTTTGTTGCTATAATGTACATACATCTAGTCTGTTGCTTCTTGCAACACAATACCCCACAGTAAGCATCCTCTATATATTTCTTATTAATCCCCTAATGGTAAATATTTAATTTGCTTCCATTTGCACTCCACCACGTACAATACTGCCATTCAATCCACAGCCTTGCAAATGCTCCAACCTCTATAAGAATTTCCCTGGGATATATATTCAAGAATGGAAACACTATGTCATACACATGTTTAACTTTGATATATACTGCCCAGGTATTTCCTGAAATGGCTAGACTATTTAAAATACTGTGCAGAAAAAGTTAATTTATCAGGCCTGAGATTACTATTCTTAGAAAGGCCTGCTTGGATGGTTGGTTCTTGACTGGTATCTTGGAACTTGGATCTCAAGAGGGTTCTCACCATTCCCTGGCAAGAGTAGCTCACTGTGCCTAAACTGTATAAACAATGTGGTTTATACTGAACACCTACTTCTCTTTTGGGAGTCTGGAACTTTGGTACATTCTAGACAGAACATGCCTACATGACCAGTCCCCTATAAAAATCTTGGGTACTGAGTCCCTAATGAGTTTCTCTGGTAGAAAACATTCATATGTATTGTGACAACTCATTGCAAGGGGAATTGAGTGTATCCTCTGTGATTCCACTGGGAGAGGTCTCTTGGAAGCTTGTACCTAGATCCCTCCAGACTTTGCCCCATGTGCTTTTTCCTTTTGTTGATTTTTCTTTGGATCTTTTATCCATATAAATCACAATCATGAGTATGAGTATGAGTATATGAGTATTTTTCTTTGGATCTTTTATCTATATAAATCACAATCATGAGTATGAGTATATGCTGATTCCTTCTAGAAAATCACTGACCATAAGAGTGGTCTTAAGGATAATCCCCCAATGAACGTTGCCATAAGCAAAGCAGAAGAATTTACAAAATGATTTACTTCTAACTGCACACTTTTACGTGTCATTTGAATTTTGAATCATGTTATTACCTCTTTAGAAATCAATACTTTATAAAAAAAGAGAAGAATTGTCAAAACAACTAAGTCACCTGTAAAGGAGACCCAAAAGATGTTAGAGAACCATAGAAGTATACAACGAAGTCTTCTTATATTCCAGATGAGGAAGCCCAAAGAAGTTAAGGGCCTTATCCAAAGTTACATAGACTGTCATTACAGACACAGGAATAAAATCCTTGCTTTCCTATTTCCTAGTTCTCCTTTCTCTAAGTCACATGGCCCCTTTTCCTACACTTCTCACTTCCTCTACTTTACAGTACCTTACCTCTCTAAATGCCTTGAAGGGGCCTACTTTCATGCTGACTATATCTCTCAGATTTCTGGATTTTCCATGCAGTGAACATGTGCAGAGTTTCTTTCAAAATAGTGGGTCCCACAGAAACTGAACCCAACAGGTACATAAAAAATAAGATGAAGAAAATCCTACTTTGTATCTGTCTTGAAGGAGAGAAATGCACGGTAAAGAAAGAGTCCTAGGCCAAATCACAGTGCCCTTCCTAAGTCCTCATACCCTGGCAGTGGGGTTACATCAGGGTTAAAAGTATCTATCCCTCACCATAGGACAAAGAAGCTGAGCAGGACCAGAAAATTCAGACACTCCTTCCATTTCTTCCTAACCTCTCTCAAAACCATCCCCATGGGGGAAGATGCTTACGTGCTCCAGGAAGCAGGGTCCTATCTCACTCAGGTGGGGGTCATCATTGTTGTACTGTTTCTCCAGGTCTCTCACGAAGCCCATCTGAAACCTGTAGATGTCTTCAATATTCCCAAAGATCACCTTCAGTTGCTCATCGCTGAACATGTCTCTTCTCTTCCGGCATTGCTTCAGGTAGCCCTGCACACAAAGGAAACGCCCAGTATGAGGATGTTCCTGACTCCTCGAGGGCTTTACCATTTATTAAGCACTGAGAAGATTCATTACTGTTCTATGAAATAGACAAGGAATAATCATTTCCATTTTTCATATGAGGAAATAAATGGAGGTTGAGAGAATGAAACTACTGTACCAGTGAGTAATTAGGGAAGTTGGATCGCAAGGAAAGTTCTTCAGGGTGCAGAATCCAGAGTATAGAGCTTTTCCCACCATTCTAACCCCAAAAGTCATAAGGCCTTTTCTCAGAACCTGATTAAGCACAAACATTTTTTACTATTTTAGTAGTTATAGATTTAGCTAGATCCATTCACATCTCAAAAGTCTTGTTTTTATAGGACCAATCCAAAATGTATTAATAACATTGACAATTTGGAAACAGAGGCCAAGTCAGGAAACTTCCCAACAGGGAATAATAATTAACAAAACCAAACCATTCCTTGAAGAGAATTTCTTACCCATCTAAGATAGCTGACCGGGAAAGATCATCGGGATGAACTTGGCCAAGAAGTCCACAAATGCCCAGGCATGGTGTTTTTAACAGAGTTAGCATTCAACACACATTCATGAATAAATAGATGAATTAATATAGTTAGTCATTGATGATAGGGTAGAATAAATGAAAAAGATTCTGATAAGAGAGAACAAATATAACACAACCAGCCTCAGGGCACATTGTTAAGTCAGGGTAAAATGAAAGAAAAAAAAAGGAAAAACAAGCAGCCACCATCTTCCATTCTGAACCAACTGATGTAAAATTTTGGTGGCCACTACCCTCATCAGAAATCATTAGTATTAAATGTTCTTGGTGAGACTAAATTATGGTGATTTGCTTTCATCTAAATGCTAAACGTGATTTTTGTAACATCTTAAGTGTTGAGCTCCTAATGAGGAATGTTGTAGTCACTAACAACTGTCTACAGCTCCACTTTGTCTCCCTTAACACAGCTTCCAATAAAACCATTCATCTAGGCATATTCCATGAAGATCCTCATCCCTGGCTTCAGTGCCTTTTACAACCTCTAACAAAATCTCACTTCTGTGATCACTTCTCATCTTCCAATTTAGCCATTAAATACTGTCATTCAACAATTTGTAGGTTAATAGTCTGTGCCTGTGTTGACATTTATTTGACTAATGGCTGTTGCTCTCTTTGATTGACATGCTCAAGTTGTCCTGCATTCATTCATATCCAATTCCTGGCCAGGAAGAAGATGCCCTCTATTTCCAGAATACCCTTTTAGTGCTAATCCCTTTATTGAAATAGCTCCCAAAATTCTGCCTCTCTAGAAATCATTCCTTGACTAAGAGATAGAGAAATAAACTCCCTGCCTAATATGTAACTCCCAGCATTTGCTTGTTTTTGTCTCCCTCCTTTCCCTCCCCCATCTCACCTCCTCTCTCTCACCCTATGACCTTTGGAAGTGTCTTAGCTATAGTGGAGAAGGGAAAGCAGTTCCATTCCAACATTAGGCAAAGGGGCAGCGATTTCCTCCCAGTTTTCTCCCTAAGGTAGGCCTCTGAGCACAGTTGGAAAAAAATGGTAACAATGTCACTTCAGCATGTCATTTCTGGATAAGTAGTAGGTATTGGTGAGTAACCACATTGGGAGACAAAAGAAGCCATGCTGGACAGCTCATTCAACCCCTGAGAAGCAAGTTCAGAAAATACTTAATAGTTTTGTTCATTGATCCTATTTGAAAGGTCTCAGGAAGATAACAAATAACTATCACATCCCCAAAGTGCATCAGGGATGCTAGATCTCAGAATCAGTATGGAATATAACAGAAATGAAAAAGAAGGGAAAAAAGTGGGTTCTGGGAAAGAAAGAACTAATAGATATATCAGTACAGCTTCCTAATTCCCTAAATATGCAATTTATTGCCATTATCAAGGACATAATTTTCTATTATATATGTTGTAGCAAGGGACTATTAGTTATATAGGAAGAGAAATGTAACTGCCCATAGGATGGTGAAACCCTAGAGTGTTTTGTCAACTTGTTTTTCCTAAAAGTGTATATATACCACATCTTCTTTATCTATTTATCAGTTGATGGACATTTGGGTTCTTTCCATAATTTGGATATTGTCAATAGCACTGCTATAAACATTGGGGTGTATGTGCCCCTTCAAATCAGCATTTTTGTATCCTTTGGATAAATACCTAGTAGTGCAATTGTTGGTCATATTGGCAATCAAAAGGAATGATTTTTTTTCCCATTTTCAATGACATGGATGGAACTAGACTGTATTATGTTAAGTGAAATAAGTCAGAGAAAGACAAATATATTATTTAACATATATGTGGAATTTAAGAAACACAACAGATGAACATAAGGAAAGGGAAGGGAAAAAAAGATAAAAACAGAGAAGGAGGCAAAGCATAAGAGACTCTTACAGAGAGTCAATAAGAGAACAAACTGAGGGTTGCTGGAGGGGAGGTAGGTGGGGGGATGGACTAAATGGATTATGGGAATTAAGTAGGGCACTTGTTGGGATGAGACTGGATGTTATATGTAAGTGCTGAATCACTGGGTTCTACTCCTGAAACCAATATTACACTGTATGTTAACTAACTTGAATTTAAATAAATTTTTAAAAAGTGAATGTTAGATATAAATATGTTTTGATGCATTTAGCTTGATGGAATATCATATAGCTATTAAATATGATTAGAAGCCTGGCTAAAAAGGAGAGGGAAGATGGTGGCAGAGTAGGAAGACCATAGGCTCCTCTCATCCCATGAACACAACTAGATAATTATCAAATCATCCTAAATACGCCCAGAAATCAATCTGAAGACTGACAAAACAAACTCCACAGCTAAAGGGAAAGAAGAGGCCACATCAAAGAAAGTAGAAAGTATGGAGACATGGTTTAGGGGAAAACCAGACTGCAGGTGCTGTGGAGGGGAGGGAGCATTGGTTGAAGAGAAAGGTGAGAGAGAGTAGAGCACACAGGAGAATGCACAAGCAGAATGTTTCCCCAAAGACATTGGCTTGGAAAATGAGAGGGGCTGAATTTTATGAGTTCTTGCAACCACTGGGACTAAAGGCCTGGAGTTTTAAAGGTCAGCAGGCTTGGCTAGGATAGAGCCTGGAGAGCACTGCCCTGCTCCTGGAGAGAAGGCAGGCAAACAAACAACTCAGGGCAGAAGGCATGGAAACAGTGATTTGAAGAACACCTGGGGCACACAGTGGGGAGATTATCCCCTCTTCTTGGAGCTTCTCTGAGAGGCAGAATTCACTGAGACACCTTTTCCAGGAAGAAAGGAGCTGGCTGGCACCATTTCACTCCTCTGCAACTCAGCATAAATGCAGTGCCACCTGCCAGAGGCAACAAGGAACTGACACTGGCTGCCTAACTTGATTACACCGAGTCTCACACCCCTGTGCTCCGGTGGGACCACCCTTCTTGGTCAAACTTGCCTCAGTCTCAGTGAAGCAGGCCCCTCTTGCAGAAGACGAGCACAAAACCCTGCCCAGACCAAAGCCTGGAGTTTTATATTGTGTTGTAGTTTTTGGGTCTGTTTGTTTCTTTTTCAAATTTTTATTTACATTCTAGTTAATTAACATATAGTGTAATATTAGTTTCAGGAGTAGAATTTAGTGATTTATCACTTACATGTAACACCCAGTCCTCATCATAACTAATACCCTCCTTAATGCCCATCACCCATTTAGCCATCCACCCACACATATCCCACCAACAACCCTGAGTTTGTTCTCCATTCTTATGTGTCTCTTATGGTTTGTTTCCCTCTCTCTCTCTTTCCCTTCCCCTGCATTCATCTATTTTGTTTCTTTAATTCCACATATGAGTGCAATCATATGGCATTTGTCTCTCTCTGACTGACTTATTTTGCTTATCATAATACACTCCATTCACATTGTTGCAAAAGGCAAGATCTCATTCTATTTGATGGCTGAGTAATATTCGATTGCATATACATACCACTTAATCTTTATCCATTTGTCAGTCGATGGATACTTGGGCTCTTTTCATACTTTGACTATTGTTGGTAATGCTGCTATAAACATCAGGGTGCATGTGCCCCTTCAAATTAGTATTTTTGTATCCGTTAGGTAAATGCCTAGCAGTGCAATTGCTAGGTCATAGCGTAGTGCTATTTTTAACTTCTTGAGCAACCTACATACTATTTTTCAGAGTGGCTGCACTAGTTTGGGTTCTCAATAACAGTAGAAGAGGGTTCCCCTTTCTCCACATCCTTGCCACTATCTGTTGTTTTCTGTGTTGTTAATTTTAGCCATTCTGACATTTGTGAGGTGGTATCTCATCGTGGTTTTGATTTGTATTTCCCTGATGAAGACTGATGTTGAGCATCTTTTCATGTGTCATCTGGATGTCTTCTTTGAAAAAAAAATTTCTATTCAATATAAAAAGCTTGTGCACAGCAAAGGAAATAATCAGCAAAACTATAAGGCATTATTTGGAATGGGAGAAGATATTTGCAAATGAAATATCTGATAAAGAGTTAATATCCACAATCTATAAAAAATTATCAAGCTCAACACTTAAAAAACAAATAATCCAGTTAAGAAATGGGCATAAGACATTTAAACCCTGGAGTTTTAAAGGCCAGCAAACATGGCTGGGATAGAGCCAGGAGGGCAATGTCCTACTCCTGGAGAGAAAGCAGGCAAAAACCCAGAGGCAGACAGCATGGAAACTATCTGAAAAATACCTGGGGCACACAGGAAGATTATTGGTTCTTCTCTGTGTTCCTCTCTGAGAGGCAGCTTCCATGGGGTTGCCTTTCTGGGAACAAAGGACACATTTCCCTCCTCTGACCCTCAGCATAAACAAACAGCCACTTTCCAGAAGCAGCCCAGTGCAGACACTGGCTGCCTAAGTTGCTTACACGAAGTTCCATACTCCCGTGCTCTGGAGGGATGTCCTTTTTCAGTCAAGCTTGCCTCAGTCCCAGTGCAGCAGGCCCCTCCCTGAGAAGACCAGAACAAATCCCTGATCACACCATGTCTCCCAACCAGAAAGTTCTATAGGGCCTCAGTACTCATGCAAGTAGTATCAGGTATCGTTTCACAAGCAGACCAGAGAACACCTAGTTAAAACTAGCCACATTCAAGCCAAGGACTAAACACTGTCCAAAGCAGGCAAGGAGAGCCTCTGCAGATGACTGGCCTGAGAGATAGAATAGTCAAAAGACAACAGGGGCACCTGGGTGGCTCAGTCAGTTACACACCCGACTTCGATCAAGCCCCACGTTGGGCTCTGTGCTGACAGCTCAGAGCCTGGAGCCTGCTTCTGATTCTGTGTTTCCCTGTCTCTCTCTGCCCCTCCCTCTTTGTGCTCTGTCTCTCTCTCAAAAATAAATAAAAATATTTAAAGAAGACAACAGCAGAGGGCATGAAGCACATACCAGAGACATTCACTGAAGCACTAAGCCCCTACATGTCTTGAAGTCATTATTTTCAGGAGCAGTAAACATATCTAGCTCGTCTAACCCAGAGAATCAGAGACTTAGATAAAATACCATGACAGTGAAATTTACCCCAAATGAGAGAGTAAGAGAAGTCCATGGACAGAGATCTAAGTGAAACAGATACAAGTAACATGACTGATGGAGAATTTAAAGCAACTATCATAAGGATACTCACTGGGCTTAAGAAAAGAATGGAAGACTTTAGGGAGGCACTTACTGCAGAGATAAAAGATTTAAAAAGCAATCTGTCAGAAATGAAAAATCCAATAACTGAGATTAGACACAGATTTGATGTGATGAACAGCAGGCTGGAAATGCAAAGGAATTAATTAGTGATACAGAAGACAAAATAATGGAAAATAATGAAGCTGAACAAAATAAAGAAAGAATTATGCTACAGGAGAATACACAGGGAACTCAGTGACACCATCAAACAGTATAACATCTGTATTATAGGAGTTCCAGAAGACAGAGAAATTGGGGAAGAAAATTTATTTGAGCAAACAATAGCTAAAAATGTACCTAACCTAGGG
>NC_056677.1:53197000-53243507 GCF_018350195.1 Panthera tigris
CTTCGGTTTTCTTCTCCAATATTACTTTGGCTATTCGGGGTCTTTTGTGGTTCCATACAAATTTTAGGATTGCTTGTTCTAGCTTTGAGGAGAACTCCAGTGCAGTTTTGATTGGAATTGCATTGAATGTGGAGATGGCTTTGGGTAGTATTAGCCTTTTTAACCATATTTATCCTTCCAATCCATGAGCATGGAATGTTTTTCCATTTCTTTGTGTCTTTAATTTCCTTCCTAAACTTTCTATAGTTTTCATCATACACGTCTTTTGTATATTTGGTTAGGTTTATTCCTAGGTATTTTATGGTTCTTGGTGCAATTGTAAATGAGATCAGTTTCTATTCTCTTTCTGTTGCTTTATTATTGGTGTATAAAAATGCAACTGATTTTTGTATATTGACTTTGTACCCTGCAACTTTACTGAATTCATGTGTCAGTTCTAGCAGTCTTTCAGCGGAGTCTTGGGTTTTCCAAATAGATATCATGTCATCTGCGAAAAGTGAAAGTTTGACTTCTTTGCCAATTTTGATACCTTTTATTTATTTTTTTAAAATTATTTAATGTTTATTTATTTTTGAGAGAGAGAGAGAGAAACAAAGCATGAGCAGGGGAGGGGAAGAAAGAGAAGGAGACATAGAATCTGAAGCAGGCTCCAGGTTCCGAGCTGTCAGCACAGAGCCTGATGCAGGGCTTGACTTCACAAGCCATGAGATCATGACCTGAGCTGAAGTCAGATGTTTAACTGACTGAGCCATCCAGGTGCCCTGATGCCTTTTACTTCATTTTGTTGTATGATTGCTGATGCTAGGACTTCCAACACTACGTTAAACAACAGTGGTGAGGGTGGACATCCCTGTCGTGTTCCTGATCTCAAGGGGAAAGTTCTCAGTTTTTTCCCATTGAGGATGATATTAGCTGTTGGTTTTTCATATATAGCTTTTATAATGTTTAAGTATGTTCCTTTTATCTCAACTTTCTTGAGGGTTTTTTATTAAAGAAAATATGTATTTTGTCAAATGTTTTCCATGCATCTATTGACAAGATCATATGGTTCTTATCCTTTCTTTTATTAATGTGATGTATCACATTTATTGATTTGTGAATATTGAACCAGCCTTGCAGCCTAGGAATGAATCCCACTTGATCATAG
The DNA here is from genome assembly GCF_018350195.1 of Panthera tigris. Classification (NCBI taxonomy): domain Eukaryota; kingdom Metazoa; phylum Chordata; class Mammalia; order Carnivora; family Felidae; genus Panthera; species Panthera tigris. The sequence continues at coordinate 53,198,148 of NC_056677.1, forward strand.
TGAACAACATACACCAAAGTAAATTCAAAATAGATGAAAGACCTAAATATGAGACAGGAGCCCATCAAAACCCTAGAGGAGAAAGCAGGTAACAACCTCTTTTACCTCAACCTCAATAATTTCTTACTTGACACATCTCCAATGGCAAGGGAATTGAAAGCAAAAATGAACTATTGGGACCTCATCAAGATAAGAAGCTTCTGAACTGCAAAGGAAATGATCAACAAAACTAAAAGGAAACTGATGGAATGGGAAAATATATTTGCAAATGGCATATTGGGTAAAGGGCTAGTATCAAAAATCTATAAAGAACTTACCAAACTCGACACCCCAAAAAAAACAAATAATTCAGTGAATAAATGGACAGAAGACATAAGTATACACTTTTCCAAAGAAGACATACAGATGGCCCAAGAGACACATGAAAAGATGTTCAACGTCACTCATCATAAGGGAAATACAAATCAAAACCACACTGAGATACCACCTCACACTGGTCAGAGTGGCCAAAATGAACAACTCAGGAAACAAGAGCTGCTGGTGAGGATGTGGAGAAATGGGAACTCTCTTGCACTGTTAGTGGGAATGCAAACTGGTGCAGCCACTCTGGAAAACAGTGTGAAGGTTCCTCAAAGAATTAAAAATAGAGTTACCCTATGAAATAACATTACTAGAAATTTACCCAAGGGATACAAGAGTGCTGATGCATAGGGGTGTGTGTACCCCAATGTTTATAGCAACACTTTCAACAATAGCCAAATTACGGAAAGAGCCTTAATGTCCATTGACTGATGAATGGATAAAGTGATGTGGTTTATATATTGAATGGATAACACTACTTGGCAATGAGAGAGAATGAAATCATTCTATTTGCAGCAAACATGGATAGAATTGGAAGGTGTTATGCTGAGTGAAATAAATCAGTCAGAGAAAGACAGATATCATATGTCTTCACTCATGTGTGGTTCTTGAGAAACTGAACAGAATGACCTTGGAAGGGAGAGGGAAAGGGGAAAAATAGATATAAACACAGAGGGATGGAGGCAAACCACTAGAGACTATTAAGTACAGAGAACAAACTAAGGGTGGATGGTGGGTGTGGGGAAGTGGGAAAATTGGTGATGCAAATTGAGTAGGGCACTTGTTGGGATGGGCACTAGGTGTTGTATGTAAGCCAATTTGACAAATTATATTCATAAAAAATTTAAAAATGGAAAAAATTCATTTTTTCGCTTACTCCACGTTTTATGTATATGCTGTCATATTTCACATATTTTTATTCATAACTTTCTTATGTCTAATTATGGCAGTTTCTTTTTCACTCAAGGACATTCACTGAAAATTTTTCTTATGTATGGTTTAGTTGTGATAAGCTTCTTTATGCTTTGTTCATCTGGGAAATTATCCGTCCTTCAAATATGATTGGTAATCTTTATGGGTAGAATACACTTGGTTGTAGGTTTTTTTTTTTTTTTCCTTTCATCTGTTTGATTATGCCACTCCCTTCTGGTCTGCAAAGTTTGTGCTTAAAAATCCTTATAGGTTTTCTTACAGGTAACTTTTTGTTTCTTCCTGCTTTTAACATTCTCTATCTTTAAATTTTGACATTTTAATTATTACGTGCTGTGATGTGTAAGTCCTTGAGTTCATCTTCTATGTAACTCTCTGTGCTTCTTTAAAATTTTTTAACATTTATTTTTTGAGAGACAGAGAGAGAGAGTATGAGCAGGGGAGAGTCAGGAGAGACAGAAGGAAACACAGAATTCGAGACAGGCTCCAGGCTCTGAGCTGTCAGCACAGAGCTTGATGTGGGACCCAAACCCAGGAACTGTGAGATAATGACCTGAGCCAAAATCAGATGCTTAACTGATTGAGCCACCCAGGTGCCCAACTCTCTGTTCTCCTTAAACCTGGGTGTCTATTTCCTTCCCCAGATTAGGGAAATTTTTATCTATTATTTCTTCATGTAAGTTTTTTGCCTTTTTGTGTCTCTCTTTTTCTGTGACCCCTATAATGTAAATGTCTTTTTGTTGATGGTGCCCAAGAGATCTCTTTATGTATCTTCATTTTAAATATATTTTATTTTCCTGATGTTAAGCTTGGGTACTTGTAATTACCCTCTCTTTTTGTTTGTTTTACTTTTTATTTAAATTCCAGTTAGTTAACATACAGTGTAATATTGGTTGCAGGAGTAAAATTTAGAGATTCATCACTTACATATAATACCCAATGATAATCAAAACGAGTGCTCTTCTTAATAACCATCACTCAATTAGCCCATCTCCCGCCCTCCTCTCTCTATCAACCCTCAGTTTGTTATCTGTTGTTGAGTCTGTTTATGGTTTGTCTCTCTCTCTCTCTCTCTCTCTCTCTCTCTCTTTTATTTTCCCCTATGTGGATCTGTTTATTTCTAAAATTCCACATATAAGTAAAATCATATGGTATTTCTCTCTGACTGACTTATTTCACTTACCATAATACACTCTATCTCCATCCATGTCATTGCAAATGGCAATATTCCATTCTTTTTGGTGGCTGAATAATATATATATATATATGTGTGTGTGTGTGTGTGTGTGTGTGTGTGTGTGTATGTATATATATGTATATATGTATATATATACACACACACACACATATATATATATACATGTATATATAAGAATGTCTATATGTATATATATATGTATATATATGTATGTGTGTGTGTGTATACACACACACATATATATATATGAGTGTCTAAAATTAACAACATAGGAAACAACTGATGTTGGTGAAGATGTGGAGGAAGGGGGATCCTCTTACACTGTTGGTGGGAATGAAAACTGGTGCAGCCACTCTAGAAAGCAGCATTACATTGACAATAGTCAAGTTATGGAAATAGTCTAAATGCCCATTGACTGATAAATGGATATATATATATATATATATATGACTGTTATTGATTATGCTGCTGTAACCTTCAGGGTGTATGTGTCCCTTTGAATCAATTTTTTTGTATCCTTTCATTAAATTCCTAGTAGTGAAGTACCTAGATTGTAGAGTTAAATTTTTAACCTTTTGAAGAACCTAAATGCTGCTTTTACAACATTCTGTAGAATTTTAGACATTCTTTTATGATTATTTGTATATCTGTAGTGTTTGCTGTAATCTATCCTCTTTCATTTGTGATTTTATCTATAGATAGGTCATGTCTATTTGTTTTTGATAATCTGGCTAGGGGTTTATCAATTTTGTTAATTCTTTTAAAGAATGAGCTCTTAATTTCAGTGATCTGTTCTACTGCTATGTTTTTTGCTTCCATATCATTTATTTCTGCTTTAATCTTTATTATTTACCTTCTTCTGTTGCCTTTAGGCTTTCTTTGCTCTTCCTTTTCTAGCTCCTTTAGGTGGAAGGTTAAGTTGTGTACCTGGGAACTTTCTTCTTTCTTGAGATAGAGATACCATGAAAAATTATATGCCAAAAATTGAGCAATCTGGAAGGAATGGAAAAATTCCTAGAAACTCACAACTACCAAAACTGAAACAGGAAGGAATAGAAAATTTTATCAGACCCATAACCAGCAAATAATTTGAATCGGTTTTCAAAAATCTCCCAACAAACACGATTCATGGGCCAGATGGCTTCCTGGGGAAATTCTACCTGATACTTAAAGCAGAGTTAATACCTATTTTTCTCAAACTGTTCCAAAAAATAGAAATAGAAGAAAAACTTCCAAAATCTTTCTGGGAAGCCAGCACTACCTTGATCCTAAAGCAAAGATCCCACTTAACAGGATAATTACAGTCTAATATCCCTGATCAACATGGATGCAAAAATTCTCAACACGAAACTAGCAAATTGATTTCAACAGTACATGAAAATAATTATTTACCATGATCAAATGAGTTTTATTCCTGGGCTATAGGGCTGGTTCAATATTCACAAATCAATCAACATGATATACCACATTAATGAAAGAAAGCATAAGAACTATATGATCCTCTCAATAGATGCAGAAGAAGTATTTGACAAAGTACAACATCCTTTCTTAACAAAAACCCTCAAAAAAGTAAGGATAGATGGAACATACTTCAACATCATAAAGACAATATAGAAAAAGCCCACAGCTAATATCATCGTCAATGGTTAAAAACAAAGCCTTTACCCTATGGTCAGGAACAAGACAAGGATGCCCACACTCGCCATTACTATTTAACATAGTACTGGAAATCTTAGCCTCAACAATCAAATAACAAAAAGAAGTAAAGGCATCCATATCGACTATTTGCAGATGGCATGATACTCTATGTAGAAAACTCAAAAGACTTGACCAAAAATTTGGGAGAACTAACACATGAATTCAGCAAAGCTACAGGATAAAAAATTAATGTGCATAAATCTATTGTATTTCTATACACCAACAACAAAGCAGCACAAAAGGGAATTAAGGAATCAGTCCCACTTGCAATTGTGCCAAAAAAAAAAAAAACCATTAAGTTACCTAGGAATAAACCTAACTAAAGAGGTAAAATATCTGTATTCTGAAAACCATAGAGCGCTTATAAAGGAAATTGAAAAGGACACAAAGAAATGGAAAATCATTCCATGCTCATGGATTAGGAAGAACAAATATTATTATAATGTCTACACAACCTAAAGCAATCTACACGTGTAATATATTCCCTATGAAAATACCACCAACATTCTTCACAGAGCTAGGACAAACAATCCTAAAATTTGTATGGAACTACAAAGGACCCCAAAGAGCCAAAGCAATCCTGAAAAAGTTAAGCAAAACTGGGGGCATCATGATTCCAGATTTCAAGCTATACTAAAAAGCTTTAATCATTGAGATACTATGGTACTGGCACAAAAACAGACACATAGATCAATGGAACAGATTAGAAACCCAGAAATGGACCAAAAACTATATTGTCAACTAATCTTTGACAAAGCAGAAAAGAATATCCAGTGGATAAAAGACTGTCCACAAGTGGTGTTGGGACAATTGGATGGTGATATGCAGAAGATTGAAACTGGACCATTTTTTTATGCCATACACAAAAATAAATTCAAAGTGGATGAAATACCTAAATATGAGTCAGAAAACCATCAAAATCCTAGAGGAGAACACAGGGAACAACTTCTATATCCTTGGCTATAGCAACTTCTTACCAGACACGTCACCAAAAGCAAAGGAAATGAAAACATGAACTATTGGGACTTCATCTAGATAGAAAGCTTCTGCATATTGAGGGAAATACTCAACAAAACTAAAAGGCAACCTACAGAACGGGAGAAGATATTTGCAAATGACATATCTGATAAAGGGTTAGTATCCAAAATCTATAAAGAACTTATCAAACTCAACACCCTAGACACAAATAACCCAGTTAAGAAATGGGCAGAAGAAATGAATAGACACTTTTTCAAAGACATCCAGTTGACTAGCAGACACATGAAAAGATTCTCCATGTCACTCATCATCAGAGAAATACACATCAAAACCATGATGAGATACTAACTAATGCTTGTCAAAATGTCTACAATTAACAACTTAAGAAAAAACAGGTGTTGGTGAGGATTCAGTGAAAAGGGAACCCTCTTGCACTGTTGGTGGGAATGGAAACTGATGCCACCGCTCTGTAGAAACAGTATTGAGGTTCCTCAAGAAACTAAAAACAGAAATACCCTATGATCCAGGAATTTTACTATTAGGTATTTACACAAAGGATACAAAACTGCAGATTTAAATGGGTATGTGCACCCCAATGTTTATAACAGCAGCATCAACAATAGTTAAACTATGGAGGGAACACAAATGTCTATCAACTGATGAATGGATAAAGAAGATGTGGTAAGTATATAAATGGAATATTACTCAGTTTCATCTCTTGGATGAAATCCATATTACTCAGCCACTCTTGCTGGATAAAGGATTCTCGGCTGCATATTTTTTCTGTTCAGCACATTGAAGATCTCGTGCCAATCCTTTCTGGCCTGCCAAGTTTCAGAAGAGAGATCAGTCACGAGTCTTATAGGTCTCCCTTTATATGTTAGGGCACGTTTACCCCTTGCTGCTTTCAGAATTTTCTCTTTATCCTTGTATTTTGCCAGTTTCACTATAATATGTCATGCAGAAGATCGATTCAAGTTACGTCTGAAGGGAGTTCTCTGTGCCTCTTGGATTTCAATGCCTTTTTCCTTCCCCAGATAAGGGAAGTTCTCAGGTATGATTTCTTCAAGTACCCCTTCAGCACCTTTCCCTCTCTCTTCCTCCTCTGGGATACCAATTATGCGTATATTATTTCTTTTTTGTGCATCACTTAGTTCTCTAATTTTCCCCTCACACTCCTGGATTTTTTTTATCTCTCTTTCTCTCAGCTTCCTCTTTTTCCATAACTTTATCTTCTAGTTCACCTATTCTCTCCTCTGCCTCTTCAATCCGAGCCGTGGTCATTTCCATTTTATTTTGCATCTTGTTTAAAACATTTGTCAGCTCCTCCTGACTATTCCTTAGTCCCTGGATCTCTGTAGCAAGGGATTCTCTGCTGTCCTCTATACTGTTTTCAAGCCCAGCGATTAATTTTATGACTATTATCCTAAATTCACTTTCTGTTATATTATTTAAATCCTTTTTGATCAGTTCATTAGCTGTTGTTATTTCCTGGAGATTCTTCTGAGGGGAATTCTTCCGTTTGGTCATTTTGGATAGTCCCTGGAGTGGTGGGGACCTGCAGGGCACTTCCCCTATGCTGTGGTGTATAACTGGAATTGGTGGGCGAGGCCGCAGTCAGACCTCATGTCTGCCCCCAGCCCACCGCTGGGGCCACAGTCAGACTGGTGTGTGCCTTCTCTTCCCCTCTCCTAGGGGCAGGATTCACTGTGGGGTGGCGTGGCCCGTCTTGGCTTATAGCATACTGCCAGGCTTGTGGTGCTGGGAATCTGGCGTATTAGCTGGGGTGGGTAGGCAAGGTGCACGGAAGCAGGAGGGGCAGGTTTAGCTCACTTCTCCTTAGGTGATCCACTTCAGGAGGGGCCTTGTGGCAGTGGGAGGGAGTCAGACCCGCTGCAGGAGGTGTGGCTCCGCAGAAGCAAAGCGTTGGGTGTTTGCATGGGCAAGCAAGTTCCCTGGCAGGAACTGGTTCCCTTTGGGATTTTGGCTGGGGGATGGGGGAGGGAGATTGTGCTGGCGAGCGCCCTTTGTTCCTTGCCAAACTGAGCTCTGTCATCCCAGGGCTGAGCAACTCTCCCTTCCATTGTCCTCCAGCTTTCCCACTTTCCGAGCAGAGCTGTTAACTTATGACCTCCCAGATGCTAAGTCCCGCTTGCTGTCGGAACACACTCCGTCTGGCCCCTCTGTTTTGCAAGCCAGACTCGGGGGCTCTGCTTGGCCAGCGGGCCACCCCTCTGCCCCGGCTCCCTCCCGCCACTCCGTGGAGTGCGCACAGCCTCTCCACCCTTCCTACCCTCTTCCGTGGGCCTCTCGTCTGCGCTTGGCTATGGAGACTACGTTCTGCAGTCTTCTGGTGGTTTTCTGGGTTATTTAGGCAGGTGTAGGTGGAATCTAAATGATCAGCAGGACGTGCGGTGAGCCCAGCATCGTCTTACGCTGCCATCTTCCCCTATCTCTATTTTCTATGTCTTTATTCAAGGTTTTACTGCCTTCTTCCTCTCTTCTTTCCTGTGCAGTGAGCATCTTTATGATCAGTACTTTATATTCTTTATCAGATATATTGCTATATCTCCATTTCATTTCATTCTTTTTTCTGAGGATTTTTTCTTGTTCTTTCTTCTGGATTATATTCCTCTGTCTTCCCGTTCTGCTTGACTTTCTGTGTTTGTTTCTATGCATTAGGCAGAACAGCTACTTCTCTTAAACTTGAGATAATGGTCTTGTGTGTATGATCATTCCCCCTATGTAGATTGTGTGTTTTTGGTTATTTGTGTTGACTGGCTGTAGATGTAGCTTACATGGGCTGTGACTCTTAGGCCTGCACAGCAAGTACCCTGTTAGGACAAATAAAGTTGAAGTGAATATAAGCTGGGGTGCTCTAGGGTTCTGTGCAATGTGGATAACTTGGCAGGACAGTTGAAGTTGAAATGAGTAAATCAAGTGTACACAGTGCTCTGTTTAGTGGGTACCCTGGTGGGACAGCTAAAACTGAGGTGGTGTGTGGGTTGTAAGATTCCTGGGATCTCTGTCCAGAGGGTTCCTTGGCAGGATTCCTCACACTATAATGGCTTCAAGCCAGGGGGAATTTGGACTTTACACACAGAGGACAACTTGGCAGAATCAATAAAGCTGAAGTGTATGCAAACTGAGGTCTTCCAGGATTCTCTGCAAAGAGGATTCCTTGAAGGAGTCACTGGGGCTAAGGTGGAACACAAGCTGGGAGGTTTTGGGGTACTACATGCCAGATATGTCCTGCCAAGACACTTAAAGCTAAAATGGACAGGAGGTAGGGTCCCTGTGCTCTTCACACACAAATGTTCCCTGGCAGGACAGCCGAAGCTGAAGTGGTTGTAAGCTGGATTATCCTGGATGCTCTTTACACTGAGGGCATCCTAGTCAGACAACTGAATCTCAGTTGGGTGTAAACCAGTATGTCTCAGGTGGTCAGGAGAGAGGTTCTCTGACATTCAACTGGATCCAAGACTAGTGCTGTAAGAGTGTTCCAGGGTGCTCCACACAGAAGGTTCTCTGATGGGGTGGCTAAATCCAATGCAGACATGGAGACTGGATTTGAGGCAGACATCAGCCATGATTTTCTGGAATGCAATACCCTGAGGGTACCCACAGAAAGCTATCTGAAGCCAATATGGAATGGGCATGGAGAATTCTGGGGTTCTTTGTGCCTATGTCACCTTGTCAAAAAACCTGGAGCTGTGGTGCATGCTAGCCATGGGTGTTCTGATATTCACTGCCCTGTAGCCGCCTTGGCAGAGTGGTTATGGCTTGTGTGGGGTAAGTGTCCATGGCTCACTGTGTTTGCAGACCAGTTAGGGTGCCCAGATTTTACACTCGTCTGTGCTCTCAAGATGGAGGGGAAGCATAGACAGTGTCCATCAACCCCTCTCACCTGAAGAGCCTTCCAAAAGCTCTCCCTGCAATTTGGTAGAGTTCTGGACTTGGACTTTTTATGTCAGTTTTTCTTTTAAACCATGACTTTTTAAGGAAGAAAAAAAGACAAAAAAAAAAAAGACAAAAAGAAAAAAGAGAAAAGAGGGGATAAAAGAAAAAAGAAAAGAAAAGAACAAAGAAAAGAAAAAAAAGAAAGAAAAAAAGGAAAGAGAAAGTGAGGGGTGGGGAGAAAGAAAAGAAAAAAAATTAAAAAGTCGCTTGTTTTCTGTGTCCCAGTGCAACTGGGGCTGGTATGGGCTTGCAGACCTTGAAGTTGTTGAGGCAGCATGCTCATTGATTCTACCAGACAATGTTCTCATCTGGACTTTTGAGATGAAGGGGGAGAAAATGTTTCTACAGCTCCTTGATCCTTTTAAACTGTGGCCTTTTATCCCACAATAGAGCCAGTGTTGGTGTGGGCTTGTGGACCCAGAGATCAGAGGCAGCAAGATCATTGTGTTGACCAGACCACCAGTTATGGCATGCAGACTCTGTTCTGAGCTTTTAAGGTGGAGTGGGAATGTAAACCTTGTCATTTTCCTGCCAGTCTAACCTGGGGAGAATTCCCTTTGCTCCTTCACTGGTGGAGTTCTAATGCTCTCTTTTATATGATAGTTGTTCTTTCAAGCTACTGGATTTTTTTTTTTCTTTGCCCAAGGACAGAGGAACCTGCATTCAGTACCTCAATACTATCCCTTCCCACTGCAGTTTGCAGTATCAGGGGTGGGGATTTCCTTTGTTAACTTGTCTCCATCTCTCTTACTGTTCTTTTTTTTCTGTCCTATTTTTTTGTTGTTTTTGTGCAGAAACTTCAGTTGGTCCTCATTTCTTTGTTACTAGTAATTGTTCTATTTATAGACATAATTTGGTGTGTTCTATGGAGCAGGTAAGTTCTGGGTCTTCCTACGTTGCCATCTGAAACCAGAACCTGGATCTTCTTTTTTTAAATCCATTCAGCCATTTGATCTCTTTTGATTAGAGAACTTAAACCACTTAAGCTTAAAATAATTATTAATAAATGAGGACTTGTGCCATGTTGGTGGGTTTTTTTTTCTTCTTTCTTTCTTTCTTTCTTTCTTTCTTTCTTTCCTTCGTGGGTTCATTGTTCTTTGTTTTATATCCTGCTGTCTTTTTTTTTGGTGATTTGATGTATTTGTATCAGTATGCTTTGACTTCTTTATCATGTTCTTTTGTGTAATTGCTACAAGTTTTTCCCTTGTAACTACCATGAAGCTTACATAAAACATCTTAACCCTATTTTAAGCTTATAACAACTTAACTTCAATAGAATTTTGAAACTTTGCATTCTTATTTCTCCCCCATCCCATTTTAGCATATTTCTGTTACAGTGTACAAATTTTTTTAATAATGTGTAACTAAAAACAAATTATTTTACACATGGTTATTTTTACTACTTTTATTTTTTTAAGTTTTAAACTAGAGTTATAAGTCAATTATGCACTACCATTACCACATTATAGAATTTCATACTGTACTGGTGCATTTTACAGTATCTTTTTATGTTTTTATTATGTTACCTAGTGCACCTTTACTTCCACTCAAAAAACTTTTAATATGTCTTACAAGGCAGGTGTAGTGGCAATGAACTCCCTCTGCTTTTGTTTGTTTTGAAAGTCCTTATTCCTTCTTCAGTTTTCAAGCAGAGCTTCCCTGGGTATAGTATTCCTGGTTAATAGTTGTTTTTCTCTTTTAATATTTTGGGATGTCATCCCATTCTCTTCTGGGAAATACAAGTCAAAACCACACTCAGATACCACCTCACGCAAGTCAGAGTGGCTAAAATGAACAAATCAGGAGACTATAGATGCTGGAGAGGACGTAGAGAAATGGGAACCCTCTTGCACTGTTGGTAGGAATGGAAACTGGTGCAGCCACTCTGGAAAACAGTGTGAAGGTTCCTCAAAAAATTAAAAATAGATCTACCCTATGACCCAGTAATAGCACTGCTAGGAATTTACCCAAGGGATACAGGAGTGCTGATGCATAGGGGTACTTGTACCCCAATGTTTATAGCAGCACTTTCAACAATAGCCAAATTATGGAAAGAGCCTAAATGTCCATCAACTGATGAATGGATGAAGAAATTGTGGTTTATATATACAATGGAATACTACTTGGCAATGAGAAAGAATGAAATCTGGCCTTTTGTAGCAACATACGTGGAAATGGAGAGTGTTATGGTAAGTGAAATAAGTCATACAGAGAAAGATACCATATGTTTTTGCTCTTATGTGGATCCTGAGAAACTTAACAGACCATGGGGTAGGGGAAGGAAAAAAAAGAGAGGTTAGAGAGGGAAGGAGCCAAAACATAAGAGACTCTTAAAAACTGAGAACAAACTGAGGGTTGATGGGGGGTGGGAGGGAGGGGAGGGTGAGTGATGGGTATTGAGGAGGGCACCTTTTGGGATGAGCACTGGGTGTTGTATGGACACCAATTTGACAATAAATTTCATATTCAAAAAAAAAATAAAATGTAAAATCACCTCACGCCTGTTAGAATGACTAAAATCAACAATACACGAAACAACAGGAGTTGGCAAGAATGGGGAGAAAGGGGAAAACTTCTTCACTGTTGGTCGGAATGCAAACTGGTGCAGTTACTCTGGAAAGCCTTGTGGAGGTTCTTCAAAAAGTTAAAAATAAAACTACCCTATGACCCTGCAATTGCACTAGTAGGTATTTCCCCAAAGAATACAAAAATACTAATTTAAAGGGATACATGTACCCCAAAGTTTATAGCAGCATTATCTACAATAAGCAAACTATGGAAACAGCTTGTGTCCATCAAGTGATGAATATATGTATATATTCCCCAACACACAACACACACAAACACACACACACACACACCCTGAAATATTACTCAGCTATAAAAAAGAATGAAATCTTGTCATTTTCAAAAAGTAGATGGAAGTATAGAGTATTATGCTAAGTGAAATAAATCAATCAGAGAAAGACATATACCATATTATTTCACTCATATGTAGAATTTTAGAAATAAAACAATCATAGGGGGAAAATGAGTGAGAGAGGCAAATCAAGAAGCTATTTTTTTATTTTTGAGAAAAAGAGAAAGAGTACGAGGAGGGGAGGGGCAGAGAGAGAGATACACAAAGAATCAAAAGCAGGCTCCAGGCTCTGAACTGTAAGCCCAGAGCCTGATGCGGGGTTTGAACTAACAAACTGTGAGATCATGACCTGAGCCACAGTCGGACGCTTAATCAGTCAGATGCTTAACTAACTGAGCCATCAGGAGCCCCTAAACAAACTCTTAACTACAGAGAACAAACTGATGGTTACCAGAGGGGATCTGGGTGGGGGGAATGGGGTAAACAGGTGATGGGGATTTAGGAGGAAACTTGTGAATAACACTTGGTGTTGTATGGAAGTGTTGAATCACTAAATTGTACACCTGAAACTAATATTACACTATGTTAACCAACTGGAATTTAAATAAAAACTTAAAAAAGAGAAAAATTCTACCAGAACTAAAGACTTAGCATCTAAATTCCTACTCCTTTTCACTAAGCCATGTTTTCTCTCTCATCTGTGTTTATTATTATTAATTGTTATTTTGTTGCTATTAACTTTTTTTGAGGTATAATTGACATTATATCATATTAGTTTTAAGTGTATACTGTAGTAATTTTACATTTGTATATATTGCAAAGTGTTCACCACCATAAGTCATTAATACCCATCACCATACATATTTTTTCTTTTTTTTCTTATGATGAAAATTTTCAAGTTCTATTTTCCTAGCTACTTCCAAATATGCAATACAATATTGTTAACCATACTGTAAATTATAGGCCCATGACTTATTCAATTTATTTTTGTTTACTATCTATTTTAATTCAAATATAACTAACATACATGATTATATATTTCAATATATTAGGTGTACAATATAATGACACAACAAATCAATAAGCAAAGAAAAAAAAGATACAAAAAAGTCAGACTACTAAATACGGAGAACGAACTGATAGTTACTAGAGGGCAGGTATGTCAGGGGATGGGTAAAATAAAGGAGATTAGAGTTCACTTATATGGATGAGCACTGATAAATGTATAGAATTGTGAATCATTATATTTTTCCTTTTTATTTTTGAATGTCAATGAAAAACAACCTTACGTTGTGTTGTTTGTCTTAGGTTGTAAGTGATCAGAGGGAATTTATATTTGTACCAGGCTTGACATGGCACCAGGAAGAAGAAGGTATATAATCATTGTTGATATGTTTGACCACAGAGAAATGGAAAGGAAGAAAAAAATCAAAAGTTTACTTCCTTTTTAATATTAATTATTAGCCAATTCATCAAAGTTAAAGTCATCATCGAGAATTTCAGCATTCCAGCTTTAGGTGTGGATTAAGGCTTGGAAATAATGTTAAATTCAGGGTTTACTATTGGCTCTATTTCATAATCCTTTCATTGAGTGTTTATGATGCTAAACCTTAACTTTTTAGGTAAGGATATTAGATCCATTCTCAGGTGAGTGAGTCATCAGAGATCATAAGAATCCTAAACTTTTAAATAAAAGCCTTTATGCTTTCTTATCACACTTTCATATCCACTATCTCATTTGATCTTCAGAGATTGTCTGTGAGCCTAGTCTCCAGAGATTCTAATTGCTCACTCATCAGGTGGGAATTGTAAGGCATTTGCTATTAAGTGAAAGTTCTGAGGTCATAAAAATAATCTAAAAAGTTAGTGTAGGGGCGCCTGGGTGGCTTGGTCGGTTGAGCGGCCGACTTCGGCTCAGGTCATGATTTCGCGGTCCGTGAGTTCGAGCCCCGCGTCGGGCTCTGGGCTGACAGCTCAGAGCCTGGAGCCTGTTTCGGATTCTGTGTCTCCCTCTCCCTCTGCCTCTCCCCTGTTCATGCTCTGTCTCTCTCTGTCTCAAAGATAAATAAACGTTAAAAAATTTAAAAAAAAATTTTTTTAAAAGTTAGTGTAAAAGCTGAGAATAATAAATCCAGGCCACAGAGCTTTCCACTATAGTTAGATATAATAGAAAAAAAAAAACTGTCTAGAATTTAATGTCTAGGTGTTTATTCAATCATCTGAATCAGTTTTTCTGAATGAGTTGGTTCATCCTGGGAAATTATTTCCCACATTGCTGCTGTGACAACTAGTGTCACTAACATTGTCAAAAAAATTAGTTATAATTTTGTAACAGATAAATTCATTTTTAAGCATTTATTTTAATTCCAGTTAGTTAACATGCAGTGTTATATTAGTTTCAGGTGTACAATATAGTGATTCAACAATTCCATACATCACTCACTGTTCACAACAAGTGCACTCTTTAATCACTATAACCTATTTCACCCAACCACCCACCCTCTTCTATGCTAACCATCAGTTTGTTCTTTTTACCTAAGAGTCTCTTTCTTGATTTCTCTCTGTCTTCCTTTGCTTTATTATTTCTTAAATTCTATATATGAGTGAAATCATATAGTATTTCTCTATCTCTGACTTATTTTGCTTGCCAAAATACTCTCTAGCTCCATCCATGTACTTGAAACTGGCAAGATTTCATTCTTTTTTTATGGCTGAGTAATATTCCATTGTATATCTATATACCATACCTTCTTTATCCACCCATCTATCAATTGACACTTGGGATGATTCCAGATATTGACTATTGTAAATAATGCTGCTATAAATATAGGAGTGCATATATCCCATTGAATTAGTGTTCTTGTATTCTTTGGGTAAATACCCAGTAGTGTGACTGCTGGATCATAGGTTAGTTCTATTTCAACTCCTGAGGAACTTCTATACTGTTTTCCAGAGTGGCCTCACTAGTTTGCATTCTGACCAACAGTGCACAAATGTTCCCTTTTTTTCTACATCCTCACCAACATCTGTTTGATTTTAATCATTCTGACAGATGTAAGGTGATATCTCATTGTGGTTTTGATTTTCATTTCCCTGAGGGTAAGTGATGATGAAAATCTTTTTTCATGTGTCTTTTGACAACCAATATGCCTTCTTTAGAGAAATGTCTGTTCATGTGTTCTGCTTAATTTTCAGTTAGATTATTTGTTTTGGGGGTATGACTTACATCAGTTCTTTCTATATTTTGGACATTAAATTTCATCACACATGTCATTTTCAAATCTCTTTTCCGGTTCCCTAGGTTGCTTTTTAGTTTTGTTGATATTTCCTTCATTGTACAGAAGATTATTATTTTGATGAATTCCCAACAGTTTATTTTATTTTTGTTTCTCTTGCCCCAGGAGACATATCTAGAAAAATGTTGCTATGGCTGATGTCAAAGAGGTTACTGCCTGTGTTCTCTTCTAGAATTTTTATGGTTTCAAGTCTCACATTTAAGTCTTTAATACATTTTTAATTTATTTTTGTATGTGGACTAATAAAGTGGTCCAGTTTCATTTTGCTGTCCAGTTTTCCCAACACCACATTTTGAAGAGACTGTCTGTTTTCCACTGGCTATTTGTCCTGCTTTGTTGAAGATTAATTGACTGTATAGTTGTGGGTTTATTTTTTTGGTTTTCTATTCTGTTCTATTGACCTATGAGTCTATTTTTGTGCCAGCACCATACTGTATTAATCACCACAGTTTTGTAATATAACTTGATGTCTGGAATTGTAATGTCTCCACCTTTGCTTTTCTTTCTCAAGATTGCTTTAGCTATTCAGAATATTTTGTGGTTCCATACAAATTTTAGAATTATTTTATTCTTGTTCTGTGAAAAGTGCTAGTGGTGTTTTGATAGGGATTGCATTAAATGTGTAGATTATTTTGTATAGTGTAGAAACTTTAACGATATTTGTTCTCCCAACCCATGAACATGGAATGTCTTTCCAATTTCTTTGTGTCCTCTTCAATTTCTTTTATCAGTGTTTTATAGTTTTCAGAGTAGAGGTCTTTCACCTCTTTGATTAGGTTTATTTCTAGGCATCTTATTATTTTAGTGCAATTGTAAATGGGATTGATTAGTTTCTTTTTCTGCTGCTTCATTATTGGTGTATAGAAATGTAACAGAATTCTGTACATTGATTTTGTATCCTGTGACTTTACTGAATTCATTTATCAATTCTAGACATTTTTTCCTGGAGTTTTTCAGGTTTTCTATATAGAGTATCATGTCATCTACAAAAAGTGAAAG
The DNA here is from genome assembly GCF_018350195.1 of Panthera tigris. NCBI lineage: Eukaryota > Metazoa > Chordata > Mammalia > Carnivora > Felidae > Panthera > Panthera tigris. The sequence continues at coordinate 53,214,427 of NC_056677.1, forward strand.
TTTTACTTCTTCCTTATTGATTTGTGTGTCTTTTTATTTCTTTTTGTTGTCTGATTGCTCTGCCTAGGACTTCCAGTACTGTGGTGAATAACAATTGTGAGAATGAACATTCCTGTCTTGTTCCTGACCTCAAGAGAACAGCTCTCAGTTTTACACATTAAAGATGATGTTACCTGTGTTTTACATATATGGCATTTATTATGTTCAGGTATGTTCCTTCTAAACCTACTTTCTTGAGGGTTTTTATCATAAATGGATGTTGTGACTTGTCATATGCTCTTTCTGTGTCTATTGAAATAATCCTACATTTCTTATCATTTCTCTTATTGATGTTATGTATCATGTTGATTGATTTGTGAATATTGAATCACCCTGGAAACCCAGGAATAAATCCCACTTGATCCTAATGAATCATTTTTAATGAAGTTTTGGAGTCAGGTTGTTAGCATTAAGGATTTTTGCGTCTGTGTTCATCATGGATGTTGGCCTGTAGTCCTCTTTTTAGTAGTGTCTTTATCTTGTTTTGATATCAGGGTAATGCTGGCCTCATAGAATAAAATTGAAAATCTTTTTTCCTTTCTATTTTTAATATTTGGCAGAATTTGTTGTGAAGCCATCTGGTCCTGGATTTTATTTTTAGGGAGATTTTGGATTACTGATTCTATTTCTTTGCTGTTTATTGGTTTGTTCAAATTTTCTATTTCTTCTTGTTTCAGTTTTGGCAGTTTATATGTTTCTAGGAATTTATTATTTTATGTTGTCCAATTTGTTGGAACATCATCTTTCATAATATTCATTTATGGCTGTATTTCAATGGTATTGGTTGTTATGTCTCCTCTCTTATTTTTGATGTAACCTTGAGTCTTCTCTCTCTCTCTCTCTCTCTCTCTCTATATATATATATATATAATCAATTTTATTGATTTTTTCAATGAACCAGCTACTGTTTCATTGATCTCTTCTATTGTTTTTGTAGTTTCTATATTGTTTATTTCTGCACTAATATTTATTAATTCGTTCATTCTGCTGTTTTAGATTTCATTTGCTGTTTTCTTCCTCCTTTAGGTGCAAGCTTAGTTTGTTTATTTGAGTTTTTCTTGTTTCTGATGGTAGACCTGTATTGCTGTAAACTTCCATCTTGAAACCACTTTTACTTCATCCTAAAGGTTTGGACCATTGTATTTTCATTTTCCTTTTTTCCGCGTACTTTTGAATTTATTCTATGGTTTCCTGGTTGACCCATTCATTGTTTTGTAGCATGTTATTTAACCTCCTTTTATTTGTGGTTTTCCAGACTTTTTCTTATGGTTCTCTTCTAGTTTCATAGAATTGCGGTCAGAAAAGATTTATGATATGGTTTTGATCTTGTAGATTTTGTTGAGGTTTGTTTTGTGAGCTAATAGGTGATTATTCTGGAGAATGTTCCATGTGCTCTTGAAAAGAATGTGTATTCTACTGTTTAGGATGGAATGTCCTGAATATATCTGTTAAATCCACCTGGTCCAGTGTGTTATTCAAAGACATTTTTTTCTTCTTTATTCTCTTTTTAGATGATGTATCCAGTGATGTAAGTGGGGTGTTAAAATCCCCTACTGATACTGTATTGTTATCGATGAGTTACTTTATATGTGTTATTAACTACTTTATGTATCTGGGTGCTTCTATATTGGTTGCATAAATATTTACAACTGTTATATCTACTTTTTGGATTGTCCCCTTATATATTATACTCCTTGTCTCTTGTTACTCTTTATTTAAAGTCTATTTTTTTCTGAAATAATTATTGCTACTCTTTCTTTTGACATCAATTTGCATGAGAGATATTTCTCAATCCCCTCACTTTTAATTTGCAGGTGTCTTTAGGTCTAAAATGAGTCCCTTGTAGGCAGCATCTAGGTGGGTCTTGTTTTTCAATCTTTTCTGTCACCCTATGTCTTTTGATTGGAGCGTTTAGTCTATTTACATTAAGAGTAATTATTGATACATATGTATGTTTTTCATTTTATTATTTATTTTGTGGTTGTTTCTGAAGATTGTCTCTGATCCTTTCTCATTCTCCTCTCTTTCTTGTTTTCCTGTTTTTCTTTACTGATATATTTGGATTTAATTTTCTTTATTTGCATATTTATTAGTCATTGATGATATATGATTACCATTAGGTTTTATATACTCTAGTGTTCATATAGCAGTCTATATTAAGTTGATGGTCATTTAAGTTTGAATCCATCCTTTACTCTTCTCTTAACCATGTTTTAGGTATATGGTATATTGTACATTCTTTTGTGAGTTCCTTCACTGACTTTTTACAAAAATATTCATTTTTACTTCATTTGTGTTTTCATACTGCCACTTTGGTTCTCTCTTTTCCACTGAATAAGTCCCCTTTAATACGTATTGTAGGGGAAGTTCAGTGGTCATAAACTCCTTTACTTTTTGTGTTTTTGGAAAACTCTTTATCCTTCTATTCAGGATGATACACTTACTCAATAGAGTATTCTTGGCTGCAGATTTTTCCCATTCAGCACTTTGAATATATTATATATTATATTATTGTTATATATTATTATTGATATGATATGATATGATATGATATGATATGATATTATTCCAGATTTTGAAATTCCACTGAAGTTCTACTGAAAAATCCCCTGCTGGCCTTGTGGGTTTTCCTTTGTACGTTACTGTCTTCTTTTGTTTTACTGCTTTAAAATTTTGTTCTTTATCATTATATTTTTCCAATTTAATTATAATATGTTTTGGTGTGGATCTGCATTTGTTGATTTTCTTGGAGTGTCACTATGACTTCTGGAACTGGATATCTGTTTTTTACCCCACATTATGGAAGTTATCATCCATTATTTATTCAAATAAATTTTCTGCCCCCTTCTCTCTCTTGTCTTCTTCTGGGACTCCTATAATATGAATGTTATTGCATTTGATGGGGTCACCAATTTCCCTAAGTATATTCTCATTTTGCATAATTCTCTTTTGTTCTGCTTCATTACTTTCCATTACTTTGTTTTCTGGTTACTAATTAGGTCCATTGCTTCTCCTAGAATGCTATTCATTCCATCAAGCATGTTTCTCATTTCATTTATTGAGTCTTTTCTCTCTATGTTGTTCATTATTTCTGTGTTAAGTGTCTCATTTATATCTTCTACTCTTTTCTCAAGTCCAGTGAATATCGTCATGATCATTACTTTAAATTCTCTATCTGGCATATTACTTATTTCTGTATTGCTTAGATCTCTGGCCGTAACGTTGTTTTGTTCTTTAATTTGGGAGACATTTCTCTGTCTTCTCATTTCATCTAAGTCTCTGTGCCTTCTGTGTGTTAGGAAAGTCAGCTACATATTCTGTTTTTGAGGGTAATGGCCTAATGAAGAAGACCTGTTGTACCTTGCCATTTTGTGTCCCTCCTCCCCCAGGGCCTGGCACTTCCAAGAATGTCTCCCATGTGTTCTGTGTGTGTTCTGCTGTTTTTTTCTGGCCCCTTTACCCGTCAGGCCAGTCAACTGCAGAGGCTCTCTTTGCCTTCTGTGGTCACTGTTTGGTCCTTGATATGAATACAGTGCATTTTAACCAGGTGTGCTCTGATCTGTTTGTGAAATGAGACCTGTTGAGACATTGCTGAAAATTGAGGCTCCACAAAACTCCAGTGTTGAAAGATTCAGTGTGAGGAGGAGTTTGGACAGGCCTCCCTGGGGAAGAGCCCACTGCATGGGGAGTCCTGCAAGTTTGACTGGGAGGGGTGGTTCCACCAGAGCATAGGGGAGCAGGGCTTGGTGTAAGGAAGTTAGGTAGCTAGTGTGAGTGTTGAGTTGCTTCCTACAGGTGGCCCTGTGCATAAACTGAAGGGTGGTGAAAGGAAATGGCACTGACCAGTTCGATTGTTCCCAGAGGCATCTCTCTGTGAATGATGCTTCTTTAGGATGTGCTCTGAGATGAGCAAATAATCTTTCCACTGTGTGTCCAAGACACTTTTTAAATCGCTGTTTCCACACTGTATGCCAAGAGTTGTTTGTCTGCCTTTTCTCCAAGAGTAGCACAATGCCCTCAGGGTCAATCCCAGCCAAACCCGCTAATCTTGGAAACTCCAGGCCTTAAGCCCTACTGGTTGCCAGAAATCATGAAATCTGGCCCCTCTCACTTTTCAAGCCATCTGCTATTGAGGTGTGTTTACCCTGTGCCCTTCCCTGTGTGGTACTCTGTCTTTTACACCATGCCATGACTGCGGTTGCATTCCCACAGCAGCAGCCATAATCCACTCCTCTCTCATCTGCATGTCTGTACTTCCTATCTTCTCCAGTGTGGCTTCTTCTTATCTTTAGTTGGGGAGTTTGTAATGTCAGTCTTCAGGGCAATTTCTGAGGTATTTGGGATGGTTTGACATTTACCTACTTGTATTCATGAAAGAAGGCAAGCCTGGTGTCCTCATACACTGCCACCAACATCCAACCTCTCCTTACACAGAGACATTCTTAAAAATAACCATAAATAACAGCATGTAGCTATATGAGAGGTAGAGATTCCCATGACACACTAAAAATTGATGAAAAGTTAACATGTCAAAAAGTTTACTTTTTTCAAGTTTTTACTTAAAATCTAATTAACATATATGGCAAAAGGGGTCTCAGGTGTAGAATTTAGTGATTCATCACTTATATATAACACACAGTGCTCATACCCATCACCCTTTTAGCCCATCACCCACCTACAGTCCTCAATCAACCCACACTTTGTTCTCTATAGTTAAGAATCTCTTATGGTTTACTTCTCTCTCTTTCTTTTTATCTTCACCTATCTTCATCTCTTTTATTTCTTAAATTCCAGACATGAGTGAAATCACATGAAATTTGTCTTCCTCTGACAGGCCTTTTTTGCTTAGCATAATACAGTCTACCTTCATCAACACTGTTGCTAAAGGCAATATTTCATTCTTTTCAATGGCTGATACACACACACACACACACACACACACACACACACCACATTTTCTTTATCCATTCATCATTCAATGCACATATGGGTTCTTTCCATAGATTGGCTATAGTTGATAATGCTGCTATAAACATCAGGGTTCATGTGCCCCTTTGAATCAATATTTTTGTATCTTTTGGACAAATACAAAGTAGTGAAATTTCTGGGTGGTAGGATAGTTCTATTTTTAACTTTTTGAGGGAATTCCATACTGTTTTCAGAAGGGCTTAACCAGTTTGCATTTCCACCAACTTTCTCCACATCCACACCAATACCTGTTGTTTCTGGTGTTGTTAATTTAGCCATTCTGACAGGTGGGAGGTGGTATCTCATTGTGGTTTTGATTTGTATATACCTAATGATGAGTGATTGTGAGCATCTTTTCATGTGTCTGTTAGCCATCTGGATGTCTTCTCTGGAAAAAAATATCTATTCAGGTCTTCTGTACATTTCTTAACTGGATTATTTGGTTTTTGAGTGTTGAGTTTGATACGTTCTTTACAGATTTTGGGTACTAACCTTTTATCAGATATGTCATTTGCAAATATCCCATTCTGAAGGTTGTCTTTTAGTTTTGTTCATTGTTTTTCACTGTGCAGGAGGTTTTTATCTTGATCTCCCAACAGTCAATTTTTGCTTTTGTTTCCTTTCCTTCTGGGGACATAGCTAGTAAGAAGTTGCTACAACAGATGTCAAAGAGGTTGCTGTCTGTGTTCTTCACTAAGATTTTGATGGTTTCCTGTCTTACATTTAGTTCTTTCATCAACTTTGACTTTACTTTTGTGTATTGTGTAAGAAAATTTTCCAGTTTCATTATTTTACATTTTGCTGCCCAGTGTTCCCGACACCATTTGTTGGAGACTGTGCTTTTTTTTCCCATTGGATATTCATTCTTGTTTTGTCAAAGATCAGTTGACCATATAGTTGTGTGTCCATTTCTGTGTTTTCTATTCTTTTTTTAAGTTTATTTATTTATCGTGACAGAGAGGCATAGCATGTGAGCAGGTGAGGGGCAGAGAGAGAGAGGGAGGAAGAGAGAGAAAATCCAAAGCAGACTCCAAACTGCCAGCACAGAGCCTGCTGTGGGGCTCAAACCCACGAACCATGTGATCATGACCTGAGCCAAAGTCAAGATCTGGATGTTTAACTGACTGAGCCACGCAGGTGCCCCTGAGTTTTCTATTCGGTTCCATTGATCTGTGTGTCTATTTTTGTGCCCATACTGTCCTATCTTGATGACTACAACTTTCTAATATAGCTTGATATATGGAATAGTAATGTCTCAAATATTGCTTTTCCTTTTCAGGATTGCTTTGGCTATTCGAAGTCTTTTGTGGTTCATAAAATTTTAGAATTGTTTGTTCTATCTTTGTGAAATACACTGGGAGTATTTTCATAGGAATTTGAATGAATGTGTAGATTGCTTTGGATAGTACTGACATTTTAAAAAGTTTATTATTTCAGTACATGAGCATGAAATGCTTTTCCATTTCTTTGTATACTCTTCAATTACTTTCAGAAGTGTTCTAAAATTCTCAGAGTACAGGCCTTTCACCTCTGGTTTGTTTTATTCTTTAGTATTTTATTTTATTTTATTTTATTTTATTTTATTTTTTCAATATATGAAGTTTATTGTCAAATTGGTTTCCATACAACACCCAGTGCTCAGCCCAAAATGTGCCCTCCTCAATACCCATCACCCACCCTCCGCTCCCTCCCACCCCCCATCAACCCTCAGTTTGTTCTCAGTTTTTAAGAGTCTCTTATGCTTTGGCTCTCTTCCACTCTAACCTATTTTTTTTCCTTCCCCTCCCCCATGGGTTTCTGTTAAGTTTCTCAGGATCCACATAAGAGTGAAACCATATGGTATCTGTCTTTCTCTGTATGGCTTATTTCACTTAGCATCACACTCTCCAGTTCCATCCATGTGGCTACAAAGGGCCATATTTCATTCTTTCTCATTGCCACGTAGTACTCCATTGTGTATATAAACCACAATTTCTGAATCCATTCATCATTCGATGGACATTTAGGCTCTTTCCATAATTTAGCTACTGTTGAGAGTGCTGCTATACACATTGGGGCACAAGTGCCCTATGCATCAGTACTCCTGTATCCCTTGGGTAAATTCCTAGCAGTGCTATTGCTGGGTCATAGGGTAGGTCTATTTTTAATTTTTTGAGGAAATTCGACACTGTTTTCCAGAGTGGCTGCACCAATTGGCATTCCCACCAACAGTGCAAGAGGGTTCCCATTTCTCCACACCCTCGCCAGCATCTATAGTCTCCTGATTTGTTCATTTTGGCCACTCTGACTGGCATGAGGTGATATCTGAGTGTGGTTTTGATTTGCATTTCCCTGATGAGGAGCGATGTTGAGCATCTTTTCATGTGCCTGTTGGCCATCCGGATGTCTTCTTTAGAGAAGTGTCTATTCATGTTTTCTGTCCATTTCTTCACTGGGTTATTTGTTTTTCGGGTGTGGAGTTTGGTGAGCTCTTTATAGATTTTGGGTACTAGCCCTTTGTCCGATATGTCATTTGCAAATATCTTTTCCTATTCCGTTGGTTGCCTTTTACTTTTGTTGGTTGTTTCCTTTGCTGTGCAGAAGCGTTTTATCTTCATAAGGTCCCAGTAGTTCATTTTTGCTTTTAATTCCCTTGCCTTTGGAGATGTGTCAAGTAAGAGATTGCTACGACTGAGGTCGGAGAGGTCTTTTCCTGCTTTCTCCTCTAGGGTTTTGATGGATTCCTGTCTCACATTCAGGTCCTTTATCCATTTTGAGTTTATTTTTGTGAATGGTGTGAGAAAGTGGTCTAGTTTCAACCTTCTGCATGTTGCTGTCCAGTTCTCCCAGCACCATTTGTTAAAGAGACTGTCTTTTTTCCATTGGATGTTCTTTCCTGCTTTGTCAAAGATGAGTTGGCCATACGTTTGTGGGTCTAGTTCTGGGGTTTCTCTTCTATTCCATTGGTCTATGTGTCTGTTTTTGTGCCAATCCCATGCTGTCTTGATGATGACAGCTTTGTAGTAGAGGCTAAAGTCTGGGATTGTGATGCCTCCTGCTTTGGTCGTCTTCTTCTTCAACATTACTTTGGCTATTCGGGGCCTTTTGTTGTTCCATATGAATTTTAGGATTGCTTGTACTAGTTTCGAGAAGAATGCTGGTGCAATTTTCATTGGGATTGCATTGAATGTGTAGATAGCTTTGGGTAGTATTGACATTTTGACAATATTTATTCTTCCAATCCATGAGCACGGAATGTCTTTCCATTTCTTTAAATCTTCTTCAATTACCTTCATAAGCTTTCTATAGTTTTCAGCATACAGATCTTTTACATCTTTGGTTCGATTTATTCCTAGGTATTTTGTGCTTCTTGGTGCAATTGTGAATGGGATCAGTTTCTTTATTTGTCTTTCTGTTGCTTCATTATTAGTGTATAAGTATGCAACTGATTTCTGTACATTGATTTTGTATCCTGCAACTTTGCTAAATTCATGTATCAGTTCTAGCAGACTTCTGGTAGAGTCTATCGGATTTTCCATGTATAATATCATGTCATCTGCAAAAAGTGAAAGCTTGACTTCATCTTTGCCAATTTGGATGCCTTTGATTTCCTTTTGTTGTCTGATTGCTGGTGCTAGAACTTCCAACACTATGTTAAACAACAGCGGTGAGAGTGGACATCCCTGTCGTGTTCCTGATCTCAGGGAAAAAGCTCTCAGTTTTTCCCCATTGAAGATGATGTTAGCTGTGGGCTTTTCATAAAGGGCTTTGATGATCTCTAAGTATGTTCCTTCTATCCCGACTTTCTCGAGGGTTTTTATTAAGAAGCGATGCTGAATTTTGTCAAAGGCCTTTTCTGCATCGATTGACAGGATCATATGGTTCTTATCTTTTCTTTTATTAATGTGATGTATCACGTTGATTGATTTGCGAATGTTGAACCAGCCCTGCATCCCAGGAATGAATCCCACCTGATCATGGTGAATCATTCTTTTTATATGCTGTTGAATTCGATTTGCTAGTATCTTATTGAGAATTTATGCATCCATATTCGTCAGGGATATTGGCCTGTAGTTCTCTTTTTTTACTGGGTCTCTGTCTGGTTTAGGAATCAAAGTAATACTGGCTTCATAGAATGAGTCTGGAAGTTTTCCTTCCCTTTCTATTTTTTGGAATAGCTTGAGAAGGATAGGTATTATCTCTGCTTTAAACGTCTGGTAGAACTCCCCTGGGAAGCCATCTGGTCCTGGACTCTTACTTGTTGGGAGATTTTTGAGGACTGATTCAATTTCTTCGCTGGTTATGTGTCTGTTCAAGCTGTCTATTTCCTCCCGATTGAGTTTTGGAAAGGTGTGAGTGTTTAGGAATTTGTCCATTTCTTCCAGGTCGTCCAGTTTGTTGGCGTATAATTTTTCATAGTATTCCCTGATAATTGCTTGTGTCTCTGAGGGATTGATTGCAATATTTCCATTTTAATTCATGATTTTATCTATTTGGTTCCTCTCGCTTTTCTTTTTGAGAAGCCTGGCTAGAGGTTTATCAATTTTGTTTATTTTTTCAAAAAACCAACTCTTGGTTTCGTTGATCTGCTCTACAGTTTTTTTTAGATTCTATATTGTTTATTTCTGCTCTGATCTTTATTATTTCTCTTCTTCTGCTGGGTGTAGGCTGTCTTTGCTCTTCTGCTTCTATTTCCTTTAGGTGTGCTGTTAGATTTTGTATTTGGGACTTTTCTTGTTTCTTGAGATAGGCCTGGATTGCAATGTATTTTCCTCTCAGGACTGCCTTCGCTGCGTCCCAAAGCGTTTGGATTGTTGTATTTTCTTTTTTATTTGTTTCCATATATTTTTAAATTACTTCTCTAATTGCCTGGTTGACCCATCCATTCTTTAGTAGGGTGTTCTTTAACCTCCATGCTTTTGGAGGTTTTCCAGACTTTTTCCTGTGGTTGATTTCAAGCTTCATAGCATTGTGGTCTGAAAGTATGCATGGTATGATTTCAATGTTTGTATACTTATGAAGGGCTGTTTTGTGACCCAGTATGTGATCTATCTTGGAGGATGATCCATGTGCACTCGAGAAGAAAGTATATTCTGTTGCTTTGGGATGCAGAGTTCTAAATATATCTTTCAAGTCCATCTGATCCAATGTATCATTCAGGGCCCTCGTTTCTTTATTGACCGTGTGTCTAGATGATCTATCCATTTCTGTAAGTGGAGTGTTAAAGTCCCCTGCAATTACCACATTCTTATCAATAAGGTTGCTTATGTTTGTATGTAATTGTTTTATGTATTTGGGGGCTCCTGTATTCAGCGCATAGACATTTATAATTGTTAGCTCTTCCTGATGGGTAGACCCTGTGATTATTATATAATTCCCTTCTTCATCTCTTGTTACAGCCTTTAATTTAAAGTCTAGTTTGTCTGATAGAAGTATGGCTACTCCAGCTTTCTTTTGACTTCCAGTAGCATGATAAATAGTTCTGCATCCCCTCACTCTCAATCTCAAGGTGTCCTCAGGTCTAAAATGAGTCTCTTGTAGACAGCAAATAGATGGGTCTTGTTTTTTTATCCATTCTGATACCCTATGTCTTTTGGTTGGCACATTTAGTCCATTTACATTCAGTGTTATTCTAGAAAGATATGGGTTTAGAGTCATTGTGATGTCCGTAGGTTTCATGCTTGTAGCGATGTCTCTGGTACTTTGTCTCACAGGATTCCCCTTAGGATCGATCTCTTGTAGGGCTGGTTTAGTGGTGACGAATTCCTTCAGTTTTCGTTTGTTTGGGAAGACCTTTATCTCTCCTTCTATTCTAAATGGCAGACTTGCTGGATAAAGGATTCTCGGCTGCATATTTTTTCTGTTCAGCACATTGAAGATCTCCTGCCATTCCTTTCTGGCCCGCCAAGTTTCAGTAGAGAGATCGGTCACGAGTCTTATAGGTCTCCCTTTATATGTTAGAGCACGTTTATCTCTAGCTGCTTTCAGAATTTTCTCTTTATCCTTGTATTTTGCCAGTTTCACTATGATATGTCGTGCAGAAGACCGATTCAAGTTACGTCTGAAGGGAGTTCTCTGTGCCTCTTGGATTTCAATGCCTTTTTCCTTCCCCAGATCCGGGAAGTTCTCAGCTATGATTTCTTCAAGTACACCTTCAGCACCTTTCCCTCTCTCTTCCTCCTCTGGAATACCAATTATGCGTAGATTTTTTCTCTTTAGTGCAACACTTAGTTCTCTAATTTTCCCCTCATACTCCTGGATTTTTTTATCTCTCTTTTTCTCAGCTTCTTCTTTTTCCATAATATTATCTTCTAGTTCACCTATTCTCTCCTCTGCCTCTTCAGTCCGAGCCGTAGTTGTCTCCATTTTATTTTGCAGTTCATTGATAACATTTTTTAGCTCCTCCTGGCTGTTCCTTAGTCCCTTGATCTCTGTAGCAAGAGATTCTCTGCTGTCCTTTATACTGTTTTCAAGCCCAGCAATTAATTTTATGACTATTATTCTAAATGCAATTTCTGTTATATTGGTTAAATCCTTTTTGATCAGTTCCTTAGCTGTGGTTATTTCCTGCACGTTTTTCTGAGGGGAATTCTTCCATTTCGTCATTTTGGATAGTCCCTGGAGTGGTGAGGGACTGCGGGGCACTTCCCCTGTGCTGTCTTGAATAACTTGCCTTGGTGGGCGGGGTTGCAGTCAGACCTGATGTCTGCCCCCAGCCCACCGCTGGGGCCACAGTCAGACTGGTGTGTGCCTTCTCTTCCCCTCTCCTAGGGGCGGGATTCACTGTGGGGTGGCGTGGCCCTTCTGGGCTACTTGCACACTGCCAGGCTTGTGGTGCTGGGGATCTGGCGTATTAGCTGGGGTGGATCGGCAAGGTGCACAGGGGCGGGAGGGGCAGGCTCAGCTCACTTTTCCTTTGGAGATCCACTTCGGGAGTGGCCCTGCAGCACCGGGAGGGAGTCAGACCCACCAGAGGGATGGATCTGCAGAAGCATAGCATTGTGTGTTTGTGCAGGGCAAGCAAGTTCCCTGGCAGGAACTGGTTCCCTTTGGGATTTTGGCTGGGGGATGGGCCAGGGAGATGGCACTGGCGAGGGCCTTTTTTCCCTGCCATCGTGCGCTCTGTCATCTGGGGCTCAACAACTCTCCCTACCGTTGTCCTCCAGCCCTCCTGTTCTCCAAGCAGAGCTGTTAGCTTATAACCTTCCAGATGTCAAGTCCTACTTGCTGTCGGAACACACTCCGCCGGCCCCTTCGCTTTTGCAAGCCAGCCTCAGGGGCTCTGCTTGGCCAGCGTGCCGCCCCTCTGCCCCGGCTCCCTCCCGCCAGTCCATTGAGCTTGCACCGCCTCACCGCCCTTCCTCCCCTCTTCCGTGGGCCTCTCGTCTGCGCTTGGCTCTGGAGACTCCATTCTGCTAGTCTTTTGGTGGTTTTCTGGGTTATTTAGGCAGGTGTAGGTGGAATCTAAGTGATCAGCAGGATGCATGGTGAGCCCAGTTTCCTCCTATGCCGCCATCTTCCCAGGATCTATTCCTTTGTTTTATATATACCTTATGGCTTTGCTGAAATTGTAAATGGGATGAATTCCTTGATTTCTTTTTCTGTGCTTCCTTATTGGTGTATAGAATTGCCATAGATTTCTGTACGTTGGTTTTATATACTGTGACTTTGCTGAATTCATGTATTAGTTTTAGCAATTGTTTGGTGGAGTCTTTCTTGTTTTCTACATATTGCAGTATGCACTACAAATAGTGAATGTTTGATTTCTTCCTTGCTGAGTTGGGTGTGTTTCATTTTTTATTATTGTCTGATTGTTGAAGCTATTACTTCCAGTACTGTGTTAAATAATAATGGTGAGAATTGACATCCCTGTCTTGTTATTGACTGTAGAGGAAAATATCTCATCTTTCCCCACTGAGGATGATACTGTGGCTCTTTTGTATATAGCTTTTATGATGTCGAGGTGTTCTCCCTCTATCCCTACTTTGTTGAGGGTTTTTATCAAGAATGTATGCTGTAGTTTGCCAAATGCTTTTCCTGCACTTACAGAGAGGATAATATGGTTCTTATGCTTTATTTTATTAACGTGGTGTACCACGTTGACTGATTTATGAATATTGAACCACCTTTGTAGCCCGGGAATAAATCGTGGGTAATCGTGGTGAATAATTCTTTTAATGTACTATTGGATTCTATTTACTATTATATTGTTGAGAATTTTTGCATCCATGTTCATCAAGGATATTGGCCTGTATTTCTCATTTTTAATGACGTCTCTGTTTTGCAAATCGATACAATGTTGGCCTCATATATGATTTTGGAAGTCTTCCTTCCGTTTCTATTTCTTGGAGCAGTTTGAGAAGAATAAGAATTAACTTATTTATTTTTTAAATATAAATTTTTCCAAGATTGTATTTAAATTCGAGTTAATTAACATATAGTGCAATATTGGTTTCAGAAGTAGAATTTAGTGATTCATTACTTATATATAATACCCAGTGCACATCACAAATCCTCCTTTTGATTTTAATTTTTTAATGATTTTTCAGTTTTTGAGAGAAAGAGATGTATATAGAGCGTGAGTGGGGGAGAGGCACAAAAAGAGAGGGGGAGACAGAATCTGAAGCAGGCTCCAGACTCTGAGCTGTCAGCACAGAGCCCGATGCAGGGCTCAAACCCACAAGCTGGGAGATCATGACTGAGCTGATGTCAGATGCTTAACCAACTGAGCCACCCAGGTGCCCCACAAGTCCTTCCTTAATGCCCATCACCCACCTAGCACATATACTCATCCACCTCTCCTCCAGAAACCTGTTTTTTCTTAAAGTTAAGAGCCTCTTATATTTTGCCACCCTCTCTATTTTTATATTATATTTTCCTTCTTGTCCCCTATATTATTCATGTTTCATTTCTTAAATTCTAAAAATTAGTGAAATCAGATGGCATTTGCCTTTCTTTGAATGAGTTTGCTTTGCATGATACACTTCAGTTCCATCCATATTACTGCAAATGACAAGTTTTATGTTTTTGAGGGATGAATAATATTTGATTATACACACACACACACACACACACACACCACGTATAGTATATGTGTCCTTGCAAATGGCAAAATGTCATTCCTTTTTGTGGCTGAGTAATATTCTACATATATACCACACCTTCTTTACTCATAATCTGGCTCTTGTTGATGGTGCTGCTATAAACATTGTATTGAGGTGGATGTATCCTTTTGGATCAGTATTTTTGTATCCTTTGGATAAATACCTAGTAGTACAATTGCTGGGCTGTAGGGTAGTTCTATTTTTAACATTTTGAGGAAGCTCCACGATGTTTTTCATAGTGGTTGTACCAGTTTCCATTAGCTGTTATAAGCTAACAGCTCTGCTTGGAGAACAGGAGGGCTGGAGGACAACGGTAGGGAGAGTTGTTGAGCCCCAGATGACAGAGCGCACGATGGCAGGGAAAAAAGGCCCTCGCCAGTGCCATCTCCCTGGCCCATCCCCCAGCCAAAATCCCAAAGGGAACCAGTTCCTGCCAGGGAACTTGCTTGCCCTGCACAAACACACAATGCTATGCTTCTGCAGATCCATCCCTCTGGTGGGTCTGACTCCCTCCCGGTGCTGCAGGGCCACTCCCGAAGTGGATCTCCAAAGGAAAAGTGAGCTGAGCCTGCCCCTCCCGCCCCTGTGCACCTTGCCGATCCACCCCAGCTAATACGCCAGATCCCCAGCACCACAAGCCTGGCAGTGTGCAAGTAGCCCAGAAGGGCCACGCCACCCCACAGTGAATCCCGCCCCTAGGAGAGGGGAAGAGAAGGCACACACCAGTCTGACTGTGGCCCCAGCGGTGGGCTGGGGGCAGACATCAGGTCTGACTGCAACCCCGCCCACCAAGGCAAGTTATTCAAGACAGCACAGGGGAAGTGCCCCGCAGTCCCTCACCACTCCAGGGACTATCCAAAATGACGAAATGGAAGAATTCCCCTCAGAAAAACGTGCAGGAAATAACCACAGCTAAGGAACTGATCAAAAAGGATTTAACCAATATAACAGAAATTGCATTTAGAATAATAGTCATAAAATTAATTGCTGGGCTTGAAAACAGTATAAAGGACAGCAGAGAATCTCTTGCTACAGAGATCAAGGGACTAAGGAACAGCCAGGAGGAGCTAAAAAATGTTATCAATGAACTGCAAAATAAAATGGAGACAACTACGGCTCGGACTGAAGAGGCAGAGGAGAGAATAGGTGAACTAGAAGATAATATTATGGAAAAAGAAGAAGCTGAGAAAAAGAGAGATAAAAAAATCCAGGAGTATGAGGGGAAAATTAGAGAACTAAGTGTTGCACTAAAGAGAAAAAATCTACGCATAATTGGTATTCCAGAGGAGGAAGAGAGAGGGAAAGGTGCTGAAGGTGTACTTGAAGAAATCATAGCTGAGAACTTCCCGGATCTGGGGAAGGAAAAAGGCATTGAAATCCAAGAGGCACAGAGAACTCCCTTCAGACGTAACTTGAATCGGTCTTCTGCACGACATATCATAGTGAAACTGGCAAAATACAAGGATAAAGAGAAAATTCTGAAAGCAGCTAGAGATAAACGTGCTCTAACATATAAAGGGAGACCTATAAGACTCGTGACCGATCTCTCTACTGAAACTTGGCGGGCCAGAAAGGAATGGCAGGAGATCTTCAATGTGCTGAACAGAAAAAATATGCAGCCGAGAATCCTTTATCCAGCAAGTCTGCCATTTAGAATAGAAGGAGAGATAAAGGTCTTCCCAAACAAACGAAAACTGAAGGAATTCGTCACCACTAAACCAGCCCTACAAGAGATCGATCCTAAGGGGAATCCTGTGAGACAAAGTACCAGAGACATCGCTACAAGCATGAAACCTACGGACATCACAATGACTCTAAACCCATATCTTTCTAGAATAACACTGAATGTAAATGGACTAAATGTGCCAACCAAAAGACATAGGGTATCAGAATGGATAAAAAAACAAGACCCATCTATTTGCTGTCTACAAGAGACTCATTTTAGACCTGAGGACACCTTGAGATTGAGAGTGAGGGGATGCAGAACTATTTATCATGCTACTGGAAGTCAAAAGAAAGCTGGAGTAGCCATACTTCTATCAGACAAACTAGACTTTAAATTAAAGGCTGTAACAAGAGATGAAGAAGGGAATTATATAATAATCACAGGGTCTACCCATCAGGAAGAGCTAACAATTATAAATGTCTATGCGCTGAATACAGGAGCCCCCAAATACATAAAACAATTACATACAAACATAAGCAACCTTATTGATAAGAATGTGGTAATTGCAGGGGACTTTAACACTCCACTTACAGAAATGGATAGATCATCTAGACACACGGTCAATAAAGAAACGAGGGCCCTGAATGATACATTGGATCAGATGGACTTGAAAGATATATTTAGAACTCTGCATCCCAAAGCAACAGAATATACTTTCTTCTCGAGTGCACATGGATCATCCTCCAAGATAGATCACATACTGGGTCACAAAACAGCCCTTCATAAGTATACAAACATTGAAATCATACCATGCATACTTTCAGACCACAATGCTATGAAGCTTGAAATCAACCACAGGAAAAAGTCTGGAAAACCTCCAAAAGCATGGAGGTTAAAGAACACCCTACTAAAGAATGGATGGGTCAACCAGGCAATTAGAGAAGTAATTTAAAAATATATGGAAACAAATAAAAAAGAAAATACAACAATCCAAACGCTTTGGGACGCAGCGAAGGCAGTCCTGAGAGGAAAATACATTGCAATCCAGGCCTATCTCAAGAAACAAGAAAAGTCCCAAATACAAAATCTAACAGCACACCTAAAGGAAATAGAAGCAGAAGAGCAAAGACAGCCTACACCCAGCAGAAGAAGAGAAATAATAAAGATCAGAGCAGAAATAAACAATATAGAATCTAAAAAAAACTGTAGAGCAGATCAACGAAACCAAGAGTTGGTTTTTTGAAAAAATAAACAAAATTGATAAACCTCTAGCCAGGCTTCTCAAAAAGAAAAGCGAGAGGAACCAAATAGATAAAATCATGAATTAAAATGGAAATATTGCAATCAATCCCTCAGAGACACAAGCAATTATCAGGGAATACTATGAAAAATTATACGCCAACAAACTGGACGACCTGGAAGAAATGGACAAATTCCTAAACACTCACACCTTTCCAAAACTCAATCGGGAGGAAATAGACAGCTTGAACAGACACATAACCAGCGAAGAAATTGAATCAGTCCTCAAAAATCTCCCAACAAGTAAGAGTCCAGGACCAGATGGCTTCCCAGGGGAGTTCTACCAGACGTTTAAAGCAGAGATAATACCTATCCTTCTCAAGCTATTCCAAAAAATAGAAAGGGAAGGAAAACTTCCAGACTCATTCTATGAAGCCAGTATTACTTTGATTCCTAAACCAGACAGAGACCCAGTAAAAAAAGAGAACTACAGGCCAATATCCCTGACGAATATGGATGCATAAATTCTCAATAAGATACTAGCAAATCGAATTCAACAGCATATAAAAAGAATGATTCACCATGATCAGGTGGGATTCATTCCTGGGATGCAGGGCTGGTTCAACATTCGCAAATCAATCAACGTGATACATCACATTAATAAAAGAAAAGATAAGAACCATATGATCCTGTCAATCGATGCAGAAAAGGCCTTTGACAAAATTCAGCATCGCTTCTTAATAAAAACCCTCGAGAAAGTCGGGATAGAAGGAACATACTTAGAGATCATCAAAGCCCTTTATGAAAAGCCCACAGCTAACATCATCTTCAATGGGGAAAAACTGAGAGCTTTTTCCCTGAGATCAGGAACACGACAGGGATGTCCACTCTCACCGCTGTTGTTTAACATAGTGTTGGAAGTTCTAGCACCAGCAATCAGACAACAAAAGGAAATCAAAGGCATCCAAATTGGCAAAGATGAAGTCAAGCTTTCACTTTTTGCAGATGACATGATATTATACATGGAAAATCCGATAGACTCTACCAGAAGTCTGCTAGAACTGATACATGAATTTAGCAAAGTTGCAGGATACAAAATCAATGTACAGAAATCAGTTGCATACTTATACACTAATAATGAAGCAACAGAAAGACAAATAAAGAAACTGATCCCATTCACAATTGCACCAAGAAGCACAAAATACCTAGGAATAAATCGAACCAAAGATGTAAAAGATCTGTATGCTGAAAACTATAGAAAGCTTATGAAGGTAATTGAAGAAGATTTAAAGAAATGGAAAGACATTCCGTGCTCATGGATTGGAAGAATAAATATTGTCAAAATGTCAATACTACCCAAAGCTATCTACACATTCAATGCAATCCCAATGAAAATTGCACCAGCATTCTTCTCGAAACTAGTACAAGCAATCCTAAAATTCATATGGAACAACAAAAGGCCCCGAATAGCCAAAGTAATGTTGAAGAAGAAGACGACCAAAGCAGGAGGCATCACAATCCCAGACTTTAGCCTCTACTACAAAGCTGTCATCATCAAGACAGCATGGGATTGGCACAAAAACAGACACATAGACCAATGGAATAGAAGAGAAACCCCAGAACTAGACCCACAAACGTATGGCCAACTCATCTTTGACAAAGCAGGAAAGAACATCCAATGGAAAAAAGACAGTCTCTTTAACAAATGGTGCTGGGAGAACTGGACAGCAACATGCAGAAGGTTGAAACTAGACCACTTTCTCACACCATTCACAAAAATAAACTCAAAATGGATAAAGGACCTGAATGTGAGACAGGAATCCATCAAAACCCTAGAGGAGAAAGCAGGAAAAGACCTCTCCGACCTCAGTCGTAGCAATCTCTTACTTGACACATCTCCAAAGGCAAGGGAATTAAAAGCAAAAATGAACTACTGGGACCTTATGAAGATAAAACGCTTCTGCACAGCAAAGGAAACAACCAACAAAAGTAAAAGGCAACCAACGGAATAGGAAAAGATATTTGCAAATGACATATCGGACAAAGGGCTAGTACCCAAAATCTATAAAGAGCTCACCAAACTCCACACCCGAAAAACAAATAACCCAGTGAAGAAATGGACAGAAAACATGAATAGACACTTCTCTAAAGAAGACATCCGGATGGCCAACAGGCACATGAAAAGATGCTCAACATCGCTCCTCATCAGGGAAATGCAAATCAAAACCACACTCAGATATCACCTCATGCCAGTCAGAGTGGCCAAAATGAACAAATCAGGAGACTATAGATGCTGGCGAGGGTGTGGAGAAATGGGAACCCTCTTGCACTGTTGGTGGGAATGCCAATTGGTGCAGCCACTCTGGAAAACAGTGTCGAATTTCCTCAAAAAATTAAAAATAGACCTACCCTATGACCCAGCAATAGCACTGCTAGGAATTTACCCAAGGGATACAGGAGTACTGATGCATAGGGCACTTGTGCCCCAATGTGTATAGCAGCACTCTCAACAGTAGCTAAATTATGGAAAGAGCCTAAATGTCCATCGAATGATGAATGGATTCAGAAATTGTGGTTTATATACACAATGGAGTACTACGTGGCAATGAGAAAGAATGAAATATGGCCCTTTGTAGCCACATGGATGGAACTGGAGAGTGTGATGCTAAGTGAAATAAGCCATACAGAGAAAGACAGATACCATATGGTTTCACTCTTATGTGGATCCTGAGAAACTTAACAGAAACCCATGGGGGAGGGGAAGGAAAAAAAATAGGTTAGAGTGGAAGAGAGCCAAAGCATAAGAGACTCTTAAAAACTGAGAACAAACTGAGGGTTGATGGGGGGTGGGAGGGAGCGGAGGGTGGGTGATGGGTATTGAGGAGGGCACATTTTGGGCTGAGCACTGGGTGTTGTATGGAAACCAATTTGACAATAAACTTCATATATTGAAAAAATAAAATAAAATAAAATAAAATAAAATAAAATACTAAAGAATAAAACAAACCAGAGGTGAAAGGCCTGTACTCTGAGAATTTTAGAACACTTCTGAAAGTAATTGAAGAGTATACAAAGAAATGGAAAAGCATTTCATGCTCATGTACTGAAATAATAAACTTTTTAAAATGTCAGTACTATCCAAAGCAATCTACACATTCATTCAAATTCCTATGAAAATACTCCCAGTGTATTTCACAAAGATAGAACAAACAATTCTAAAATTTTATGAACCACAAAAGACTTCGAATAGCCAAAGCAATCCTGAAAAGGAAAAGCAATATTTGAGACATTACTATTCCATATATCAAGCTATATTAGAAAGTTGTAGTCATCAAGATAGGACAGTATGGGCACAAAAATAGACACACAGATCAATGGAACCGAATAGAAAACTCAGGGGCACCTGCGTGGCTCAGTCAGTTAAACATCCAGATCTTGACTTTGGCTCAGGTCATGATCACATGGTTCGTGGGTTTGAGCCCCACAGCAGGCTCTGTGCTGGCAGTTTGGAGTCTGCTTTGGATTTTCTCTCTCTTCCTCCCTCTCTCTCTCTGCCCCTCACCTGCTCACATGCTATGCCTCTCTGTCACGATAAATAAATAAACTTAAAAAAAGAATAGAAAACACAGAAATGGACACACAACTATATGGTCAACTGATCTTTGACAAAACAAGAATGAATATCCAATGGGAAAAAAAAGCACAGTCTCCAACAAATGGTGTCGGGAACACTGGGCAGCAAAATGTAAAATAATGAAACTGGAAAATTTTCTTACACAATACACAAAAGTAAAGTCAAAGTTGATGAAAGAACTAAATGTAAGACAGGAAACCATCAAAATCTTAGTGAAGAACACAGACAGCAACCTCTTTGACATCTGTTGTAGCAACTTCTTACTAGCTATGTCCCCAGAAGGAAAGGAAACAAAAGCAAAAATTGACTGTTGGGAGATCAAGATAAAAACCTCCTGCACAGTGAAAAACAATGAACAAAACTAAAAGACAACCTTCAGAATGGGATATTTGCAAATGACATATCTGATAAAAGGTTAGTACCCAAAATCTGTAAAGAACGTATCAAACTCAACACTCAAAAACCAAATAATCCAGTTAAGAAATGTACAGAAGACCTGAATAGATATTTTTTTCCAGAGAAGACATCCAGATGGCTAACAGACACATGAAAAGATGCTCACAATCACTCATCATTAGGTATATACAAATCAAAACCACAATGAGATACCACCTCCCACCTGTCAGAATGGCTAAATTAACAACACCAGAAACAACAGGTATTGGTGTGGATGTGGAGAAAGTTGGTGGAAATGCAAACTGGTTAAGCCCTTCTGAAAACAGTATGGAATTCCCTCAAAAAGTTAAAAATAGAACTATCCTACCACCCAGAAATTTCACTACTTTGTATTTGTCCAAAAGATACAAAAATATTGATTCAAAGGGGCACATGAACCCTGATGTTTATAGCAGCATTATCAACTATAGCCAATCTATGGAAAGAACCCATATGTGCATTGAATGATGAATGGATAAAGAAAATGTGGTGTGTGTGTGTGTGTGTGTGTGTGTGTGTGTATCAGCCATTGAAAAGAATGAAATATTGCCTTTAGCAACAGTGTTGATGAAGGTAGACTGTATTATGCTAAGCAAAAAAGGCCTGTCAGAGGAAGACAAATTTCATGTGATTTCACTCATGTCTGGAATTTAAGAAATAAAAGAGATGAAGATAGGTGAAGATAAAAAGAAAGAGAGAGAAGTAAACCATAAGAGATTCTTAACTATAGAGAACAAAGTGTGGGTTGATTGAGGACTGTAGGTGGGTGATGGGCTAAAAGGGTGATGGGTATGAGCACTGTGTGTTATATATAAGTGATGAATCACTAAATTCTACACCTGAGACCCCTTTTGCCATATATGTTAATTAGATTTTAAGTAAAAACTTGAAAAAAGTAAACTTTTTGACATGTTAACTTTTCATCAATTTTTAGTGTGTCATGGGAATCTCTACCTCTCATATAGCTACATGCTGTTATTTATGGTTATTTTTAAGAATGTCTCTGTGTAAGGAGAGGTTGGATGTTGGTGGCAGTGTATGAGGACACCAGGCTTGCCTTCTTTCATGAATACAAGTAGGTAAATGTCAAACCATCCCAAATACCTCAGAAATTGCCCTGAAGACTGACATTACAAACTCCCCAACTAAAGATAAGAAGAAGCCACACTGGAGAAGATAGGAAGTACAGACATGCAGATGAGAGAGGAGTGGATTATGGCTGCTGCTGTGGGAATGCAACCGCAGTCATGGCATGGTGTAAAAGACAGAGTACCACACAGGGAAGGGCACAGGGTAAACACACCTCAATAGCAGATGGCTTGAAAAGTGAGAGGGGCCAGATTTCATGATTTCTGGCAACCAGTAGGGCTTAAGGCCTGGAGTTTCCAAGATTAGCGGGTTTGGCTGGGATTGACCCTGAGGGCATTGTGCTACTCTTGGAGAAAAGGCAGACAAACAACTCTTGGCATACAGTGTGGAAACAGCGATTTAAAAAGTGTCTTGGACACACAGTGGAAAGATTATTTGCTCATCTCAGAGCACATCCTAAAGAAGCATCATTCACAGAGAGATGCCTCTGGGAACAATCGAACTGGTCAGTGCCATTTCCTTTCACCACCCTTCAGTTTATGCACAGGGCCACCTGTAGGAAGCAACTCAACACTCACACTAGCTACCTAACTTCCTTACACCAAGCCCTGCTCCCCTATGCTCTGGTGGAACCACCCCTCCCAGTCAAACTTGCAGGACTCCCCATGCAGTGGGCTCTTCCCCAGGGAGGCCTGTCCAAACTCCTCCTCACACTGAATCTTTCAACACTGGAGTTTTGTGGAGCCTCAATTTTCAGCAATGTCTCAACAGGTCTCATTTCACAAACAGATCAGAGCACACCTGGTTAAAATGCACTGTATTCATATCAAGGACCAAACAGTGACCACAGAAGGCAAAGAGAGCCTCTGCAGTTGACTGGCCTGACGGGTAAAGGGGCCAGAAAAAAACAGCAGAACACACACAGAACACATGGGAGACATTCTTGGAAGTGCCAGGCCCTGGGGGAGGAGGGACACAAAATGGCAAGGTACAACAGGTCTTCTTCATTAGGCCATTACCCTCAAAAACAGAATATGTAGCTGACTTTCCTAACACACAGAAGGCACAGAGACTTAGATGAAATGAGAAGACAGAGAAATGTCTCCCAAATTAAAGAACAAAACAACGTTACGGCCAGAGATCTAAGCAATACAGAAATAAGTAATATGCCAGATAGAGAATTTAAAGTAATGATCATGACGATATTCACTGGACTTGAGAAAAGAGTAGAAGATATAAATGAGACACTTAACACAGAAATAATGAACAACATAGAGAGAAAAGACTCAATAAATGAAATGAGAAACATGCTTGATGGAATGAATAGCATTCTAGGAGAAGCAATGGACCTAATTAGTAACCAGAAAACAAAGTAATGGAAAGTAATGAAGCAGAACAAAAGAGAATTATGCAAAATGAGAATATACTTAGGGAAATTGGTGACCCCATCAAATGCAATAACATTCATATTATAGGAGTCCCAGAAGAAGACAAGAGAGAGAAGGGGGCAGAAAATTTATTTGAATAAATAATGGATGATAACTTCCATAATGTGGGGTAAAAAACAGATATCCAGTTCCAGAAGTCATAGTGACACTCCAAGAAAATCAACAAATGCAGATCCACACCAAAACATATTATAATTAAATTGGAAAAATATAATGATAAAGAACAAAATTTTAAAGCAGTAAAACAAAAGAAGACAGTAACGTACAAAGGAAAACCCACAAGGCCAGCAGGGGATTTTTCAGTAGAACTTCAGTGGAATTTCAAAATCTGGAATAATATCATATCATATCATATCATATCATATCATATCAATAATAATATATAACAATAATATAATATATAATATATTCAAAGTGCTGAATGGGAAAAATCTGCAGCCAAGAATACTCTATTGAGTAAGTGTATCATCCTGAATAGAAGGATAAAGAGTTTTCCAAAAACACAAAAAGTAAAGGAGTTTATGACCACTGAACTTCCCCTACAATACGTATTAAAGGGGACTTATTCAGTGGAAAAGAGAGAACCAAAGTGGCAGTATGAAAACACAAATGAAGTAAAAATGAATATTTTTGTAAAAAGTCAGTGAAGGAACTCACAAAAGAATGTACAATATACCATATACCTAAAACATGGTTAAGAGAAGAGTAAAGGATGGATTCAAACTTAAATGACCATCAACTTAATATAGACTGCTATATGAACACTAGAGTATATAAAACCTAATGGTAATCATATATCATCAATGACTAATAAATATGCAAATAAAGAAAATTAAATCCAAATATATCAGTAAAGAAAAACAGGAAAACAAGAAAGAGAGGAGAATGAGAAAGGATCAGAGACAATCTTCAGAAACAACCACAAAATAAATAATAAAATGAAAAACATACATATGTATCAATAATTACTCTTAATGTAAATAGACTAAACGCTCCAATCAAAAGACATAGGGTGACAGAAAAGATTGAAAAACAAGACCCACCTAGATGCTGCCTACAAGGGACTCATTTTAGACCTAAAGACACCTGCAAATTAAAAGTGAGGGGATTGAGAAATATCTCTCATGCAAATTGATGTCAAAAGAAAGAGTAGCAATAATTATTTCAGAAAAAAATAGACTTTAAATAAAGAGTAACAAGAGACAAGGAGTATAATATATAAGGGGACAATCCAAAAAGTAGATATAACAGTTGTAAATATTTATGCAACCAATATAGAAGCACCCAGATACATAAAGTAGTTAATAACACATATAAAGTAACTCATCGATAACAATACAGTATCAGTAGGGGATTTTAACACCCCACTTACATCACTGGATACATCATCTAAAAAGAGAATAAAGAAGAAAAAAATGTCTTTGAATAACACACTGGACCAGGTGGATTTAACAGATATATTCAGGACATTCCATCCTAAACAGTAGAATACACATTCTTTTCAAGAGCACATGGAACATTCTCCAGAATAATCACCTATTAGCTCACAAAACAAACCTCAACAAAATCTACAAGATCAAAACCATATCATAAATCTTTTCTGACCGCAATTCTATGAAACTAGAAGAGAACCATAAGAAAAAGTCTGGAAAACCACAAATAAAAGGAGGTTAAATAACATGCTACAAAACAATGAATGGGTCAACCAGGAAACCATAGAATAAATTCAAAAGTACGCGGAAAAAAGGAAAATGAAAATACAATGGTCCAAACCTTTAGGATGAAGTAAAAGTGGTTTCAAGATGGAAGTTTACAGCAATACAGGTCTACCATCAGAAACAAGAAAAACTCAAATAAACAAACTAAGCTTGCACCTAAAGGAGGAAGAAAACAGCAAATGAAATCTAAAACAGCAGAATGAACGAATTAATAAATATTAGTGCAGAAATAAACAATATAGAAACTACAAAAACAATAGAAGAGATCAATGAAACAGTAGCTGGTTCATTGAAAAAATCAATAAAATTGATTATATATATATATATATATAGAGAGAGAGAGAGAGAGAGAGAGAAGACTCAAGGTTACATCAAAAATAAGAGAGGAGACATAACAACCAATACCATTGAAATACAGCCATAAATGAATATTATGAAAGATGATGTTCCAACAAATTGGACAACATAAAATAATAAATTCCTAGAAACATATAAACTGCCAAAACTGAAACAAGAAGAAATAGAAAATTTGAACAAACCAATAAACAGCAAAGAAATAGAATCAGTAATCCAAAATCTCCCTAAAAATAAAATCCAGGACCAGATGGCTTCACAACAAATTCTGCCAAATATTAAAAATAGAAAGGAAAAAAGATTTTCAATTTTATTCTATGAGGCCAGCATTACCCTGATATCAAAACAAGATAAAGACACTACTAAAAAGAGGACTACAGGCCAACATCCATGATGAACACAGACGCAAAAATCCTTAATGCTAACAACCTGACTCCAAAACTTCATTAAAAATGATTCATTAGGATCAAGTGGGATTTATTCCTGGGTTTCCAGGGTGATTCAATATTCACAAATCAATCAACATGATACATAACATCAATAAGAGAAATGATAAGAAATGTAGGATTATTTCAATAGACACAGAAAGAGCATATGACAAGTCACAACATCCATTTATGATAAAAACCCTCAAGAAAGTAGGTTTAGAAGGAACATACCTGAACATAATAAATGCCATATATGTAAAACACAGGTAACATCATCTTTAATGTGTAAAACTGAGAGCTGTTCTCTTGAGGTCAGGAACAAGACAGGAATGTTCATTCTCACAATTGTTATTCACCACAGTACTGGAAGTCCTAGGCAGAGCAATCAGACAACAAAAAGAAATAAAAAGACACACAAATCAATAAGGAAGAAGTAAAACTTTCACTTTTTGTAGATGACATGATACTCTATATAGAAAACCTGAAAAACTCCAGGAAAAAATGTCTAGAATTGATAAATGAATTCAGTAAAGTCACAGGATACAAAATCAATGTACAGAATTCTGTTACATTTCTATACACCAATAATGAAGCAGCAGAAAAAGAAACTAATCAATCCCATTTACAATTGCACTAAAATAATAAGATGCCTAGAAATAAACCTAATCAAAGAGGTGAAAGACCTCTACTCTGAAAACTATAAAACACTGATAAAAGAAATTGAAGAGGACACAAAGAAATTGGAAAGACATTCCATGTTCATGGGTTGGGAGAACAAATATCGTTAAAGTTTCTACACTATACAAAATAATCTACACATTTAATGCAATCCCTATCAAAACACCACTAGCACTTTTCACAGAACAAGAATAAAATAATTCTAAAATTTGTATGGAACCACAAAATATTCTGAATAGCTAAAGCAATCTTGAGAAAGAAAAGCAAAGGTGGAGACATTACAATTCCAGACATCAAGTTATATTACAAAACTGTGGTGATTAATACAGTATGGTGCTGGCACAAAAATAGACTCATAGGTCAATAGAACAGAATAGAAAACCAAAAAAATAAACCCACAACTATACAGTCAATTAATCTTCAACAAAGCAGGACAAATAGCCAGTGGAAAACAGACAGTCTCTTCAAAATGTGGTGTTGGGAAAACTGGACAGCAAAATGAAACTGGACCACTTTATTAGTCCACATACAAAAATAAATTAAAAATGTATTAAAGACTTAAATGTGAGACTTGAAACCATAAAAATTCTAGAAGAGAACACAGGCAGTAACCTCTTTGACATCAGCCATAGCAACATTTTTCTAGATATGTCTCCTGGGGCAAGAGAAACAAAAATAAAATAAACTGTTGGGAATTCATCAAAATAATAATCTTCTGTACAATGAAGGAAATATCAACAAAACTAAAAAGCAACCTAGGGAACCGGAAAAGAGATTTGAAAATGACATGTGTGATGAAATTTAATGTCCAAAATATAGAAAGAACTGATGTAAGTCATACCCCCAAAACAAATAATCTAACTGAAAATTAAGCAGAACACATGAACAGACATTTCTCTAAAGAAGGCATATTGGTTGTCAAAAGACACATGAAAAAAGATTTTCATCATCACTTACCCTCAGGGAAATGAAAATCAAAACCACAATGAGATATCACCTTACATCTGTCAGAATGATTAAAATCAAACAGATGTTGGTGAGGATGTAGAAAAAAAGGGAACATTTGTGCACTGTTGGTCAGAATGCAAACTAGTGAGGCCACTCTGGAAAACAGTATAGAAGTTCCTCAGGAGTTGAAATAGAACTAACCTATGATCCAGCAGTCACACTACTGGGTATTTACCCAAAGAATACAAGAACACTAATTCAATGGGATATATGCACTCCTATATTTATAGCAGCATTATTTACAATAGTCAATATCTGGAATCATCCCAAGTGTCAATTGATAGATGGGTGGATAAAGAAGGTATGGTATATAGATATACAATGGAATATTACTCAGCCATAAAAAAAGAATGAAATCTTGCCAGTTTCAAGTACATGGATGGAGCTAGAGAGTATTTTGGCAAGCAAAATAAGTCAGAGATAGAGAAATACTATATGATTTCACTCATATATAGAATTTAAGAAATAATAAAGCAAAGGAAGACAGAGAGAAATCAAGAAAGAGACTCTTAGGTAAAAAGAACAAACTGATGGTTAGCATAGAAGAGGGTGGGTGGTTGGGTGAAATAGGTTATAGTGATTAAAGAGTGCACTTGTTGTGAACAGTGAGTGATGTATGGAATTGTTGAATCACTATATTGTACACCTGAAACTAATATAACACTGCATGTTAACTAACTGGAATTAAAATAAATGCTTAAAAATGAATTTATCTGTTACAAAATTATAACTAATTTTTTTGACAATGTTAGTGACACTAGTTGTCACAGCAGCAATGTGGGAAATAATTTCCCAGGATGAACCAACTCATTCAGAAAAACTGATTCAGATGATTGAATAAACACCTAGACATTAAATTCTAGACAGTTTTTTTTTTTCTATTATATCTAACTATAGTGGAAAGCTCTGTGGCCTGGATTTATTATTCTCAGCTTTTACACTAACTTTTAAAAAAATTTTTTTTTAAATTTTTTAACGTTTATTTATCTTTGAGACAGAGAGAGACAGAGCATGAACAGGGGAGAGGCAGAGGGAGAGGGAGACACAGAATCCGAAACAGGCTCCAGGCTCTGAGCTGTCAGCCCAGAGCCCGACGCGGGGCTCGAACTCACGGACCGCGAAATCATGACCTGAGCCGAAGTCGGCCGCTCAACCGACCAAGCCACCCAGGCGCCCCTACACTAACTTTTTAGATTATTTTTATGACCTCAGAACTTTCACTTAATAGCAAATGCCTTACAATTCCCACCTGATGAGTGAGCAATTAGAATCTCTGGAGACTAGGCTCACAGAC